>NC_134356.1:177774602-178077102 GCF_048569485.1 Anomaloglossus baeobatrachus
CAGGAGGGGAGGGAGGGATTTCTCTCCTGCGTAGCCGGCTATTGCCATTCTCGCACTGCACTAGCAGTACACCAGTGTACCGCGAGTGCAGTGCGATTTTTCTCTCGCCCCATAGACATGAATGGGTGTGAGAGAAAAGAGTCTCGCATTACACCCGCAGCATACTGCGATTGTTTTCTCGGTCCGATTAGGGCTGAGAAAATAATCGCTCATGTGCGCTGACACACAGGCTAGAATTGGTCCGAGGGGAATGCGATGTTTTATCACACTCCACTCGCACCAATATTCTCGCCGTGTGGCCTAGGCCTTAATGAGTTGTGTGTGTATAGTGAGGAGGGTTTATACTTGGGTCTTGTGGTCACTATTAATAGTTTGTGTGTGTGTGTGTGTGTGTGTGTGTGTGTGTGTGTGTATAATATTTTATAATATTGGGGTCCTGTGTCACTAGTATGTATTAATAGGGATGTGTATATGAGGGGAGGATTAAACTAGTATCAATAGGGGTGTGTGTATGAGGAGAGGATTATACTGGGGTCCTGTGCTCACTATTAATAGTGGGGTGTATTGTGATTGGTGACTTGTACTGGGTCCTGTGCTCACTAGTATTAATAGGGGTGTTTGTGAGGAGAGGATTATAATGGGGTCTTGTGCTCACCAGTATTAATAGGGGTTTTTGTGAGGAGAGGATTATAATGGGGTCTTGTGCTCACCAGTATTAATAGGGGTGTTTGTGAGGAGAGGATTATAATGGGGTCCTGTGCTCACAAGTATTAATAGGGGTGTTTGTGTGGCGAGGATTATACTGAGGACCTGTGCGCACTAATGCAGAGAAGGTAGGATTATTAGGATTATACTGGGGTGTAGCTGCAGTGACAGGAGGCTTGTCATACACTCACTAGTATTGTGTGGGGGTGATTGAGGTCTCAGATGACTGTTCTTTGTAGCAGGCCTGTAGGATACGGGGTCCCTTGGATCCAGTTTACATGTGGGAGGAGCATGAGAAAACGTCCCTCATTGAACTGTATAGCTTGGCTTTTGTGACAGGATGTAATTTATTTTAATAGTAAACTACAAAAAGGATTCACCTAAAATATCCTGTGTGCAAGTGTTACTAGGAGTGTTTAACGTGAACCTGTCAGGTGCAATATGCAGCCAGGACCACGAGCAGTTCTGGGTGCATGTTACCAATCCCTGCCTAACTGCCCCTGTATACACTAGCATAGATAATGAGATCTTTAAACAGAGTATTTCTAAAGATCCTTTATGATATGCTAATGAGGCCAGGGACTAGTCTCCTGAGCATTGGTTCCCTTGGCTAGTCTGCACCCTTAACATTCCCCTGTTGGCGTGCTGACATGCTAATGAATGCGCAGCATCAGAGGCATGGTCACTCTCATCTCTGCTGCCACTGCTGCTTTTCGGCACAGTGCGCACGATCAGAATGTCCCCGGACGTCCGGTCATGCGCACTACACCAATTTGAAGCCGGGACACACACCCGGCTTCAGAGTATGCTTGACTGGAAGTCTGTGACTTGTGATCATGCGCACTGAGTTGAAATCAAGGAGTCTGACGTGATGGCAGCAGAGAGGTGAGATTGACCATACCTCTGATGCTACGCATTCATTAGCATGTTAGTACGCACACGGGCATGCTTGCATTCTAAGGGGGCCGACTAGCCAAGGAAACATGCCCAGGGGACTATTTCATGGCCTCATTAGAATATCATAAAGGATCTTTAGAAATACTCATTCTAAAGATCTCATTATGTATGCTAGTGTATACAGGGGCAGTTAGGCAGGGAATAGCAATATGCACCCAGAACTGCTCGTGGTTTTGCGTGCATATTGCACCTGACAGGTTCCCTTTAAGATCCTGAGGGTTGAATATATCTGACAGATATAGCATATTGATAGAATAGGTATATTTCTAATGAAACTAGATTATCGGTTTCCATTTAACTTTTATTTATCTGGAGCTCCAGTGTGAGGGGCTACACGTTGTCATTATGGGTCTTCTGACTGCATTGCGGATGGCCCCCATATCCTTGCATTGACTTGGTGTACTTTCTCCATGTTGCAGGGTCTGAATGTGTGGCAGGCAGGATGTAGAACATTAGGAAGTTGTGATTTGCATAGCTAATCTTTAATTAGCGACCCTGCAGAACGGATCTGTTTCCTAGTATTGCGTTGATGTATGTTTGAGTCCTGAGATCAGAGGCGAAGGCTAGAGACTATAAGTAATTAATGTATCGTGAAGCATGGCGTTGCGTGCACCATCTGGTCAGAACTGGTGATTGTGCAGGGGTGACTGTCTAACTTATCCATCTTCACCTTGCTTCCTTGAATACTTTTTCTTCAGTCATATAATTCTATATTTTATCGTGTCAAGGGGAAATAGAGGGTTAAACCAGGGAGTCATTCCTGCTGGTTTGTCTTGTTGCCTTTCTTTTAATTGTATATTCTTTCCTGTCTTCTCAGGCATCGGTACTCGATGGATCCCAAAGACCTACTAAAGCCACCCAATGAATCTCAGGCTGTGACGAGCGCACATTACAGTGACAAGACAGGGAATGTGATTGACTTATTTACAACCTACAGAGGTGGAGCCTGTGTGAGCACTTCTACATCTTGTGCTCCATCACCTGCAGCACTGCCAGACACCAGACAGACACAGCAGCGGCAACAACAGTTGGCAGGAACTGTGGACCCAGCAAAGGGTTTGGGCAATGTGCCACAGCCAGACCTGTCCAAGGCAGTCTCGCTCTCAATGGGACTCTATATGGGGGAGCCAGACACAAAAGTAATGGGCAACGAACTTGGTTATACTCAGCAGGCTCCAATTGGAGTCCCTGCAGCGGATACAGACTTCAAGCTTTTGGAAGAGAGCATTGCCAGCCTTCAGGCAAAACCACCTGTCCCAGAGGGCGCTGAAGACAAAGGAGGCATCAAATGTGATATGTCTACCCAAGCAAGTCCTTCTCCACAGAGTCAGGGGGGCAGCATTGGGAGCAGCGTTGCCAAGTTATATTCCAAAGACCAAAGCACCTTTGACCTTTTACGGGATTTAGACCTGCCCCCAGGTTCTCCCAGGGATAGTAAGGACAGTCCATGGGCATTGGATCCCATCTTTGAAGATGATGCAGTTGGATTGCTTTCTCCTTTGACCACTGATGATGAATTTCTTTTGAGGTCCAGTGCATTAAATGAGGACTGCAAACCTCTCATTATGCCGGATTGTACACCAAAAGTGGAGGACTTGCTACTGCCCACCCCTGAAATACAGTTGTCTCAAGTGAAAACTGAAAAAGAGGACTTTATAGAGCTGTGTACCCCTGGAGTGGTAAAGCAGGAAAAGTTTAGTCCAGCCTATTGTAGTAGTCATTTTTCGGGATCTCGCCTATTTGGTAACAAATCATCAGCAATTTCTGTGCATGGTGTTAGCACTTCAGGGGGGCAAATGTACCACTATGACTTGAACACCTCCATTGGTCAGAAACAACCAGATCAGAAGCCAATTTTTGCTTTGGGCACGCCTCTGTCCACCATTTCAGATTCATGGAATAGGTGCCATGGGACTGGGGACGACCATACCGCAGGGAATGTAAACTATCCAGGGAGGCCCATCTTTTCTAACGGCTACTCCAGGTAGGTCTGAGCACTTGCTGGTCTGTGGTGTTTATGTCTGTGAAGATGCTTTGTGGCCATGTTATTGTGCCAGTACGGTGCAGCCTCTATTTCTGCATAGCCTTCATGGTCTGACCCATGCAGCCTTCCAAGCACTCAATGAGTTAACGTCAAGTTGTTACCTGGTAAACTTCCAGTGTTGTGTTCAGAGGAACAAATTGATGTTGCTTGGTTTAATTTCAGAATTGGTTAATATTACACAGGGGAGATTGCATATAAAATGTGCAGTGAGTTGTTTGTTTTCCCCGGCTGCTTCTTTTATGAGTGTTTGGCAGAATACATTTTGTGCGTTGACGCTGCATTTTGCAAGGGCTCAACCTTTGTAATATTTATCTAGTGTTCCTGGCTTTACACTGACGTGATCTATACGGTGCCCATTACAACGTGCATGTGTGGTGCTGTATAGGAAGAATGGGTTACACAGTTCTGAAACCGCCGCACTGTTTGTTTTCCCAACATTACACATAAGTAGTGTTTTTGTTATGAGCGCTGTATTGGCACACCCCTCCCCAACAGCATAGAAAGTATGAAAATGGATTCTGGGCCGACAACCTGTGGCATTGACATTCAGACAGCGCTGATTGGATAATATTGGTGCGCATGAACCCCCCCCACCCCCACAAATAATGTACCACTATCCATGATTAATAGTCTTCTCGCTGTATCGTGAAGACTCACTTTACTTAAGATGTTGGCAATCGAGTAAAACCCCCATCTCTATAGGAGAAACTACACAGCAGGTGCCCAGGTATCCCTCGAAGGAGGTGCTATGGCATGAAAGGATGAACAGTCCTCGTTCTTTTTTTCAGATTCCGCTTTATCGATGCTCTTTGTAAGCTTTGCTAGTGAGATACATGCTCTGGTGTCTCAAAGGTCTCCTTTTTAACACTAGAAGTCCCAGAGAGGGGTCATTTAACATTTCTACCATTGGAACCCTATGGTGCTCGGAATTCCTGGAACTTCTAGTGTTATGGTGCCTGAAAGAATGTGTAACTCTTTAGTGTTTCTGCAATGCAAGATCTTACAGTTCCATTATATTAGTCACTTTGCAATATGGTCTCCTACAGTTGGGGCTAATTTGCAGGCCTGTCTTGGTGGTCACAAACTTGTGCGGTATGAAGCTGCAGTCCTGCGTGTGCTCTTAAATGAAATGTTGGGTGACTGGACCATTGAACTACATGGTGTTTGTCTTCTTAACGTTACCTTAGAGCCGTAGGTGATTAATGAAGAATAATTGCCGAGTGACCTAATTTTTAACTTCTGATTTGGGACAAAAAACACCAACAAGTGCAATTTGCATAAAAATTAACTTTTATTAATTATAAAACATTAAAAAGTATTCAGAACGTCTCTGGAGAACAGGTCCCTCAAAAAGGGGAAATGTGTATCAAAAAATATGATATTGGGAACACCGGATCAAAAAAAAAAAAAGGTATGTAGAAATCACCCTGTGTATATATTATATAAAGTTGTTATAATGGTTTATGTATATGTAGATAGATAAAGATTAAAGGTGCAATTTTTACACTAGTGTGTAGTTATAAAGATACAATGGTTAAAATAAACCAAAGAGAACAATAATAACAAATATACCTACAGGGGAACAATAGACAAAAGTAACGGTGTCCCACACCATCTCCGACGCATGTTTCGCACTGTGTAGCGCTTCTTCCAGGAGTGATTTGAATCAGAAAAAGGTCTCTCTATATAGTGCCGATATCCAATGAAAATTGTCCATATGATGACACCTCCAAAGTAGATTCCCATAAAGCACCGCTGCAAGTGCCGTCATGTCCGATCAATGAGTATAGTGGTGTATGTAGTTAAGGACTCGTTGCTAAACAGGGGATACGTTGTGTCCAATTTGATACACATTTCCCCTTTTTGAGGGACCTGTTTTCCTGAGACATTCTGAATACTTTTTAATGTTTTATAATTAGTAAAAGTTAATTTTTATGCAAATTGCACTTATTGTTGGTGATTTATATCTTGGCGTTTTCTATTCCCTTATATTGACATATATTCTTGATGTTGATGTTCTGATTTGGGACCTCAGATTGGAATGGTGGCAAAGGTGTGCATTACCTTTCTACGTCTCGCTGTAACTTTCATTCCCTTTAAATCTGTTTAATCCATTGTGCAGGGCAGTGTCATTGAGAAACTTAAAGGGAATCTGTCTGCAGGCATTTACAATGTAAGCTGAGGGCTGCAAGAGGCAGGGGCTGAAGACCATGATTACAGGGATGCCACTTATTAGGCTGTGCTGTTTCAATACAACAAATGTCTTATCCGCAGGAGATTATTGCTGCTTTCAGATGAGGTAGCAAATCCTGCTGACAGATTCCCTTCCCAGGGTTGGACATTCCCAAGTCGGACAGTAGTGATACAGGAGGCTAAATGTCCTAGTCTCTAGTCTTCTCAAGGACCTTCCTCTGCCCCAGATCATGGTCTGCAGTAAGGTAGACTGGATATGACCGGAATGGTATGACTGGAGGCTACAATGTGAGTGGCTTGTCAACTCTCATTGCTTATTATATATTATCCTTACCCCATTTCTGAATAAGGTTCCATCCATTAGATGGCTTTTCTGCATTTACTAATCACCATGAACATCTTGTGGGCACAATGGTTAATGTTGTGGACACGTTGCAATATCCATCCATCCATCTGGCTGACCTTTAATGAAATGGATACTTCTGGCTCTTGAGTAAGTGTATTCTTGGCACAGGCTGGCCGGTGTTTAGATGAAATATACTGTTCTAGATGCCACAGTCATTCTAGAAAAGGCTTTTATTTGCTATTCTATTTAACAGCATCCGAGTCCTTGTGGCTTAATCACATTCTAGAAATTGACCCTACTATGATCGTGTGGACACTCGTGGGTGTGAACTGCATACATAATTGCAATATTCCCAATCTAGCTACTTCCACGGATGAAGAATTTCCTGTGTTGTGTAAGGTTGCCGCACAGATTGTAGCATAGTTACTGATGTATTTCCGTGTAACCACAATGCAGGGGATTGGAGAAATGCTGCGCACTTCATCTGGAGCACACATGCTGTGGAGACGCCGTGCATCCAGACTATGGAGTGCTGGGAATCTGGATCTTCTCAGTCTCCGGTGGGTGGGACTCCAGGCTGACATTGCCTCATTTTTTTGGGAACTTGAAGGCTCTTGTAGGTGTCGGTAAACGCTTCTTACTAATCTGATCCCATCAGCGTACTACAGGTTACTTTCTATGTGAAACTTGCCTTCTCCTACATGTGATCAGTGGCTTGTCGGCCAGCTGGTTAATGTGCCTACTCTTTTATGGTTTAGTTCTGGATGTATTTTTTTCGCTCTGACTTATTTTCCTTTGTTATTTCAATCTGTGACAAGTTGCTTGCTGGGTTTTCAGGTCTTCCTTTCCAGAGGAAACCTGTTTACGTACCACCTTGTCATATGTTGTGTGCACTTAGATGGCACCACAAGCTTGCAGAGACCAAGCTGAATAAATAATGGACAGTTGGCTAAATTTCTGTATTATAGAACCAGTTAAAAAAAAAAAAAAAAAAATATATGGAAATGTGCAATAGCCTCTTTAAATATAGTCCATGATCAGTTCAACATGAGCCGGTCTGGTGCAACTGCCGCCCATCTACAGCCATCAGCCCTGAAAAGGTGATTGATGTAGGCCACGATGGCTAAGGCCACTTTCACACTTGCGTTGAACAGCATCCGTTACAGTGCGTTGTGTGACGCATGTGACGGATGAGTTGTAAATAGTGTGATATAAAGGCAAGGGATTCCTGTGAAATAACGCGTTGCGTTAAGCCAAGAGAGAGAGCCCCCATCATCACTGCACACACCTCGGCACTACTGCACTAATCATCACTGCACACACCTCGGCACTACTGCACTAATCATCACTGCACACACCTCGGCACTACCGCACTAATAATCACTGCACACACCCTGGCACTACCGCACTAATCATCACTGCACACACCCTGGCACTACCGCAATCATCGTCGTCGTCGTCTCATATCCATCACATATCCATCCATCACACGCAGGCATTACCGCACCCATCATCACCGCACACACTACCTCAGTCACGTCACCGCTGACAGCGCGACTCACTTCAGTTGCTGCCTGGAGATGACAGAGCGGCGTTGTTCTACGGCTGCTCCTGTCAACTTCATGTAGCAGAGCTGGATGCGTCGCAGGACCTCGTGTGGATTACGCCGGACCTGGAGGGGTATTTGGGGATTAATAAAATGGTGAAAGAGGGTGTGGGTTTTTTTTTTTTTTTTTTTTTCTCTTCCAAATAAAGTATTTTTTCGGGTGTATGTGTTTACTTTCACTTACAGGTTAATCATTGTGGGTGTCTCATAGACTCCTGCCATGATTAACCTAGGACTTACTGGTAGCTATGGGCTGCTGCCATTTACTCCTTTATTACCTCGTTTTGCCACCGCACCAGGGCAATTCGAGGTGAGCCGGGTAGAGTCCCAGGACTGTCGCATCTAATGGATGCGGCAATTCCGGGCAGCTGCTGGCTGATATCGTTAGGCTGGGGGGCTCCCCATAACGTGGGGCTCCCCATCCTGAGAATACCAGCCTTCAGCCGTGTGACTTTCTTAGCTGGTATCAAAATTAGGGGGGACCGCACGCCTTTTTTTTGTTTGTTTTTTTTTTTTTTTTTTTTATTATTGTACTGCACGATATAGACCCGCCCACCGGTGGCTGTGATTGGTTGCAGTGAGACAGCTGTCATTCAGCGTGGGGGCGGGTCTGACTGCAACCAATCATAGGCGCCGGTGGGCGAGGGAAGCGGTGAATACTAGATGGAGTAATGAGCGGCCGGCTTTTTCAAAAGAGGAAAAGCCACCGGAGCTTTTTGACAACTGTGCAGCGATTTGTAAACTATTTCGATCATTCTGCTGGACATGCTGAGCATGCGCAGTAGAACGTGACGGAATCAGTTAGCGGATTACGCCGCTTAGTCTATGGCGGCGTAGTCTGCCACAATGCGCTATCATTAGACACCGTGGCAGATTCCAACGGAATCCATCAAGGTGCGCCTTTTTAACGACACAAAAACCGCTACATGTAGCGTTCCTTCCGCCCGACGTAAGTACAAATAGAAGGTAGAGCCATGGCACTCGCCTGGCATGGTACGAGTGTAGGCCGGCCAGATCATTAAACTAGTTCTGAAACCCTGCAGCATTTTAGAGAGAAACCTATCTGCCTGCAATTGTGCAGCTTGTGGTTTGGAGAACATTAATGGGAAAGTCAAAAAGCTTCTTATCCCGGCTCTTAATGTGCCCATGCTGGGGGCCGGTGTAAGAATGGGATTCTTATGGACCCACATTGTGACCTCTGGGGCTTGGGATATTTATATCTTCTATTCTAGTAAAGTGTTGCAATGTCCGATGTGTTAATGTTAGATACTACACTTCTGTGTAATACTTTCTTCCTGTCATATTTCTAGGAAATCTTGAAATGATTTAGTAGGAAATTCAAAATGAAGAGCCTAACACTGAGGTGTTGTAGGTGTCACGATCCTTTTTATTTAGTTAGACCTTTAAATCCTGTGTGGCTTCAGAGTAAATGGAGTTAGAGCCCCCTGCATGGTCCCAGTGACTGACAGGAAGAGCTCCTGCAGAGAGAACAGACCTTTTCTCCCTGTACCTGCTGCCCCAGGAAGGCAGCCATGACGAACGCCTCTGCATGCTGGTTACCATTACATTAGCAGGTAAATATTCTGTTAGAGGCAATAGGTCCTCTACAAAATGAAGGGACTCTCTAGGATGCTTAATGACTATCTGCTGCCTTGTCACCCCCCACCCCACCCCACCCCATTCCCCAGCACTCCTGCAATGTCAGCTTCTTTCACTGCTTACAAAGTACAGCCCTGTACATTCTGTAGTCCTATTCACTTAATGGGGTAACAGGCTGCAGAACGAGGGGAACCCGGGCTTTAAGTAGCTAATTGAAGGATGTCCGTAGTTGCACCTCCAACCATCTAATATTGGTGACTTATTTAATATCAAATTCCCCAAAACCTTCTTTTAGAGATGTTCTAAAATCCAATGTGCATGTGTTTGTCAGGAGAAAGGGGGTGATTTCAGGTTACTGTACAGGTCCCTCAGTTTCTGGGGCTTCTGTTTTGCCCACTGACTACAAACCTTATTCAGCATGGGTGTAGCCTTAAAAAAAAAAAAAAAAAAAAAAAAAAAAAGTGCTCATATCATAGCAGGTACTTGTTTTATTACAACATGATCCCTTGCTAAATATGTTTTATAAATAATGACAACATTAATTATAAAATGTGGATAGACTGGTTGTCCTGGTTTTGGTCGCTTGGCAAAAAGTGTAGGGTTTTGTGTGTTATATATTTTATTTTTTTTTTCTTAAATTACTCTTCACACGCTAGTTGTGTTTACAGCTCCTTGTTTGCTTGTTCCCAAATATAGATCAGGTTAATGATTTATTAAAGTAGACATATGAACAAATTAGTCACGGAGCAGGCTCTGGCACAGCATGGCAAACCCAGTTGTGATGTGTTGATGACCCGGCATATGTAGATTTTGCCCAGAACCATTGTAAGCTCACCTGCTCTTCAGTATGAGCTGCTGTACTGTGGTGTGTGTTGTCTCCCCCCCCCCCTCTCCATTGGATAGGCATCAGTAATGTTTCCCCTGTGTCACCCCTCTGATTTTCCTGGCCTGATCACTCTCTAGTGTTTGCTGGGCAGGCAGGGCATGTTACGTCACCACCAGAGTCCGCTCCATCAACTTCTACTCCGATCGCTAGGTGACGCAGTGTTCCTGCCGTGGATAGTGCTGGTGATGGGAGAGGAGTCGATGCCAGTGGTGCCGGTGGGCACAGGTTCCGTTCATCCACTGGTCTGGGTTTCCTGGGGATCTGCAGTGCCACTGGCTGACTTTAGGTGGCGGCTGTTTCTCAGCTGAAGTACCATCATTGAGCTTACAGCCTTTTTAATGCCCCTCCTGTCTGCTGACCTCTGCCAGAGATAGTTCTGAGAATTCTGGCTCCTGTTTTGTCCTTTGATTTCGTGTGCTGATTACTGCTTGTTTCCGGACTACCCTTCTGCCTGCTGTTTTTGTACTTCACTGCCCGATCCGGATTTGACCTCTGCTCCGTTTTCTGATTACGTCCTTGCCTGCCGATTCTGTCCCTGTTCTGCAATTCCTGGTTTGACCCTGCCTGACTACTCTCTTGGACTGCAGCCTTCCACAGGTAGTGATCTACAGGGCCCTGTGTAATTCCAAATCCCTGTATAAGGGTTAAAGGGTTTCAGGGTTCTGGGGGTCCTGCTTGGTGAGTGGCTTCCCTCTAGCCTCCCCGTTACAGCCCATCTGAGTCTGTGGATCCAGGCAGGCGTTACATATGTATTCTCAATGTAAGGGCACATTCACCCATGCACATTGCGCCAATCTCTGACTGCAGTGAACAGGCTAGTCACAGGTCTCCTGACTAGTTCATATATTTCTGGCTATGGCTCTCCTGGCCTGAGTCTCTGCCCTGCGGCACAAGATCTGACTGATGTGCATATGTCTGAATGAGCCCTTAGTCAGAGACTCAGAACTATGCTCTCATAGACTTGCATTAATAGGAAGGCTGTCAGTAAGCAGTCTATATGGGCATGCAGGTCATAGAAGGTTGAATAAAATATTTGCAGTATGTTTAATTTTTTTTTTTTTTATTTCCAGAGAAATCCATGTTTTATATGTAAGAGTTCTTCCAGGTTACTTGCTGGTTATGGATCACCATGAAATTCTCCCTTTAGAGCTTATTTTAAATGAAAGGGGGTGCCATCAGTGTGAGACATGTAATGATAGACAGTTTGCTCTTTCTGGTCTATATGTGGGATCAAGTGATTATTTTAAACAGGTTCCTATAGTTTTGTTTTTTTGTTTTTTTTTTTATATGGCCTACATGCCCATATGGATGGGCTAGGAGGGTTCATCACCCTATTGACAGATTCCCCTTGAGATATGGTAAATGTCATTGGTGACTTGCAGCCAGAACTGCAATCACAAGACTGTGGAAAGGGACCAGAGTGGCATTGGAAACGGTATGGCCACCATGAAGTGTATTACCTCACAGGGAACTTGCATTACTGATGCCCCCTCCAATCACCCCGGTGATATTTGAAGTAATATGGCAATATCCCAATAAAGTGCTTTTCTTCTTCCCCCTCCTTCCCTTAAGCATCTTGTTTGTCTGGCAATGACCACAGCCTTGTCGGTAGACTGACATTTTAGTAGGCCATATACCAGATTTCGAAGGTTAAAGAGCAAATGTTCAAATGTCTTGTTCATTAGTAGTCATTGATTAGTGTCGCGTTGCTTACCTCTTGCTGTCCTGCAGTCATGATACAGAACGTGTGCAGCTGAGATATTAACTTCTTACAGATGGATGTGTAAATGTTCTTATAACACTTGTCAATCACAATCTGATGCGCCACTTCATCAAAACCTATGGAGACCGTATTGTACGTTGCTTGTGAAACACCCCCACATCTTAGATTCTCTACAGGGACAGAATGTGTCTTCTACAAGTCCTGAAATGCTCCATGGCCAGATTACAATTCTGGTGTTGAGTGGTGCTCACGTCCTTTTTCCCGGTTTGTATAAATGCTTGCATACATACTGCTCAAAGTGTAGATAATTGGCTTTCAGGTGAAATTTCAGGATGATCCTAAATGCCCTCTAGGTGACCGTAGTGTGACCTTCTCTAACGTCTGGATACACACGTCCAACTGTTCAATGTTTCAGTACTTTTTGCACAACTTGCTGTTCGCAAATAAGGAGCTTAATGGCAAAATTCACAACAGGTGTTTGATCCATAAGTTGCCCAATGAACATCGGGGTTCAGTAGGTATTTTTTTTAGTGTTCCTCATGAGACCGAACAATTGATGAACAGTACCTCGCCATTGCGAGGCCTCATCAGATATGAGACAAATAGAGTTCGTGAATCCTTTTATTCCGCATTGGCACCATAGAATATCCAAAGTCCACTTATCGACCTGTTCAAGGACTTTTCAAGGATATCTGTTGTATATAAAGGATGGGAATCCAAATATAGCCAATATATACAATATGTACATAAATCAGACATATAGAAAATATGTACAATAAATATACAAAAAGAAAAAATGTACTCAAATATACAAGTAGAAAGTGCATTATATTGTAATGTAGCCTCACAGCAGTGGACTAGAGGAATGCAAAGATATGATCTCATATTAAGACGTTGCTAAGGACTATTACATTTGCTAGAAAGATGGAAGGACATTGCGAGACTTCAAGCAGGATGTTCTCAGATGGAAGTGGCCACTGAGCTTAGTGTCATCAGGTTACAACAGTGACTGAAAGTCCCAGAAGGGCTTAGAAGTGGGCGTCCTTTGTCCACATTCCACACTGATGGCTGCTTTATTGGGACCAATGTGCCTTTGCATGAACGCTGGCCTAATTTCATCTTTATGGATGACAGTGCTCCAGCTCATCAAGGTCACATCATTAGAGAACGGCTACTGGAGACTGGGGAACCTCAAATGGAATGGCCTGCACTTTCTCCAGACCTGAATCCTATAAGAAAAACCTATGGGATCAGCTAAGTTGCCATGTAGAGGCTCGCAACACTGTACCCCAAAACCTCAATGACTTGTGGGCCACCCTTAAAGAGTTGGATGCCATGCCTCAGACAATAACTCTACCTGTAAACAGCATGAAACACCGTTGTCACACCGTTGATGCGTAAGTCTCCATGGCAAGTTGATTTTTTTTTTTTTTTTTCTTTTTAGGAAGGGAGAGATGTCTATATAGGCATGTAGGTCATACGAATGTGAATGAAATATCTGCAAAGTGCTGTTTTACTGAGAAGTGTGTTGTTTAAATGAGCTGTTCCGCTCTCTGGGCTGGGCACTGATCTACATGACCATCTGCCCCCACAAAGCTTATTTTATATTAACGTTAGACATGGTCATTGCGTCTCACGCTGGTCCTGACACTGGTAGTATCACAGCAGAAGCGGTGTGGTGACTGGCAGAGCAGGTGACTAACCTTTTATTTACTTTGGTCACTGCCAATTAAAAGTACCCACCAGTATTGGGCTTCATTCTTGAGCTGTCTGTTAAGTTAGTCAGATTACTGTTATTCCCCAATTATGGGATGGGACTGCATCCTCATGGATACTGCGTAACCTTTTTATTTCTTACACCCTACCCATATTTGTTTGTTAAACTGAATGTGTCACCACTTTTTTGGCTATAAGCTGCGGCCACCACCACCGGGCTCTTATATACAGTATTCTAACATGCTGTATATAAGAGCCCAGGCCGGGGGTATAACATAAAAAACACTTTATTATACTTGCCTAACGGTCGCGTGGTGGGCCTTATGGGTGTCTCCGTTGTCCGGTGCCAGCGCCGCCTCTTTTGGCCATCTTTGTGCTCCTTTTCTAGCTGCGGGGCATGACACGTCTGACGTCATACACACTCTCCAGCATTCAGGTCCTGAGCAGGCTTACTTTGAGCTGCCCCGAGCAGGGAAGATCAAATTATTGTAGTGCGCATGCGCGGGACAGGCGAGTGTGTATGACGTAGCCGCGTCATGCACCCAGGCTTCAGACAGAGGACTAAGTTGGCCAAAAGAGGCGGCACCGGACAACGGAGACTCCCATAAGGCCCGCCGTGCGACCGTTGGGTAAGTATTCTAAAGTGTTTTTTGTTATACCCCCGGCCTGGGCTCTTATATACAGCATGTTAGAATGCTGCATAAAAGAACCCGGTGGTGGTGGCCGCAGCTTATAGCCAAAAACGTGGTGACAGGTATCCCTTTTAATCTTGAAATAAACCCTGCTGTAATAAGTGCTTAAACAGCCACGTATAGATCGGTGTTCCACCAACTCCAGTCCCCCAGAGCCAACAGGTCATGTTTTCAGGAATTCATTAGTATTGCACAGGTGGTGATTTAGGCTAGTTTCACACTTTCGTTCAACGCATTACGTCACTATGGAGAATAGCGCAGTCCGTTAACGCACTGCGCTAGTCTCCATAGACTTGTATGGACGACTCACTGTAACGCAAGTGTCTGCGTTGCATCTGCTGGACGACGCAGCGTCGTTATTTTGACGCTGCGTCGGGCGGATGGAACGCAGCATGTAACGTTTTTCTGCGCTTGGCAGAGTGTCAAACGCAACCTGCAGGAATCCATTAGGTGTCTGTTGTTTTTATAATGGACGCCTATGGTGGCGGATTCCGTTAGAATGCGTCATTTGACGGATTCCGTTAACGCAGCGGTCTTTACACAACTGCGCATGCTCAGATGTGTAAAGTCAAGGGAAAAAAACAACGGATTGCGTTATTTTGTACGATCTGTAGCATGCGCTGTGCCACTATATGCAACGCATCCGTTGCATGCGTCACACAACGCAATGCTATGGATCCCGTCCAACGCAAGTGTGAAACTAGCCTTAATCGCCTGCTATACTGAGGATCCTGAAAACACGCACTGTTGGGGGAACATTGGTGTGGGTAATGGGGCGTTAATATGCTCATATACCTAATAGACCATCCTTTTTAAGGTGTTCAGTGGCTTGTATGTGCAACTTGTGCCACCCTTGTTACAGGATTACTAGAGAAACTTAACATTAGTGTTTGGTTCCATTGAGGGTGTTGGGCGTGTTTGAGATGTGCCTAGATCTGACTACATAGGCCTACATGTGACTACAGACTATACGACTGTCTAACTTTCTACTGCGGTCTTTGTGTACAGAAGCCCTAAGCTTTGCTGTAGAGCCAAGAGGACACTTGTGGGCCTATGGCTTCTTGTAGCTGGACGATGGGACAATTCTCCATTACTAGAAGGGCCTTGAGCCGTGACCTACTGTAAATATACGCAGACTAGTAATATTAGGTGTGGTCCTCGCACGTGTATCTGAAGGAAATAGTGAGCTTTGCACGCCACAGTGATGCAGACATGGTAATTAGGAGAAGTTAAAACTGGTTTGACAGTGCTCCGTGCCAAGAAAGATTCTTCCTCATCTGAAACACAGAATGTATTATCTTTGGTTGTTCACTAGTGTTTGCCGTAATTATGGGCAGACCTGGGCCTAAGCACAATGTCTCAGGGATTCCCTAGGATTAGGCTTACAGCAGATGGGCCAGGCTGCCTGCCCTCCTGGTACAGTCCCTTCTCTTGGCCGGGATCCCCTGAGACTGCTCATTCCACTAATATATTTACTCCTTTTATATAGCACAATTCCGAGTTTTCCAGACATTGTCCCCATACTGCTCAGAATCGGAATTCCCTATCAGTATATCTTTGAAGGAAATCTGCTGAGAACATACACACGACTTTGTAGATGTTCTACCTAGGTGTTTTTTGTTTTTTTTTTTTTTCTTCAAAATTTTTAAAATATCAGACCTGAGTAGTTGACGTTCACAAGAATTCCATCTTTTCCTCAAGTTTTTCCTAACTGTCCTCCTTCAGAGTTTCTTCATCGGATTGCCTACAGAGGAAAACCCAGGCAATGAATCACTGTTCTCCCTGGTGCATTGGAAAGTTAATTTTGGGAACAATTGTGCCACCTGCACAACCAATAGAGCCGACGAGTGCCAACTTTAACAGATCCTTATTGTCACTATATGCCAATGGCTGTGATCTGTGGCATGAGTAAGTGCACATTATTTGATCATCTACTTTGACCCTGAAACGTAGGTAGAAATGCACAATTGAAATTCCTCAGAGAAGGGAATAGCTGTCCGAAGATTGCCATAGAAACGGCACATAAAGAATGCTGCCGAGAAAGTGGCTTATGTAAGATCTACAACTTTTTTTTTTTTTTTTCCTTGCATGCTGAAGGTTGTCAAATATCTTGTATTGGAACTGTAGTGCCATCATGAATGTCCAAAGGGAGGTGGTGTGCGCCCCCCCCTGCGCTCTTTACAAAGCCTAGTGGTGGTTTCCAAGCTTCTAACACTAGTCAGGTCCTGAGAACTTGCTCATCTTGGAGCTACTAGCATGGCCACTGCATTGTGTGAACAGGCTTCTATCTCCCAACATCCCAGGTACCTCCCCTGATTGGTAGACCCGGCATGACTTCATCGTTGGGGAATGTATGATGTCACTGGGCATCTGATTATCTGATTCAGAAGAGGCGCTGGGGATGCTGACAGGTAGTAGGCAGTTCTCAAGGCTCCACTTCAGTGGCCATGGACTGGGGCTTGCTTCTCAATTAGCTTATCTCTACTTGTCAGTAAAAAAGTGAATCCCTGTCATCAATCACTGGTGCACCAGAGGCTAAAAAGGCAAAAATGCGGAGGAAGCAGGGGGCTACATTTGTCATGTCAGGTTGTAGAAGACTGGACTAGATGGAATATATACTCCCCCACCCCCTCCCCCTTCTTCCAACTTAAGCATAAAGTCATTTGTGCAGCTAAAATATGCCGAATTTTTAAACCTGCATAAAATCTCGGAGGGGGTAAGGAGGACTGAAGTCTGCACTAATGTAGCGCCTCTCACTTGATGAATCTGCCCCAAAAAACATAATGGAAACTCCAAATTTATGAGTGCATAAAATAAGCAAATACAATACAGTAAGATGCCAATAAATTAAAACTCTAATATAAAGCACAATGTCAATAATGAATTGGACATGCTCTACAACAGGGGTCCCCAAACTGGAGGGTTGGGAGCTATATGTGGCTCATTGGCCCACGTGTGGCTCACAGCGTGTCTGCTAGACCTGGTGCTAATGCACAAAGCTGTGGCTGTGAAGAGCAAGTCTCCAGATGGTGAATGATGTGACAAGCGGATATGAATGGTAGGAACCCCTGGATATCTGTGTTCTGCCTTGGTGCCATTTCTGTGAAAAGGCTTTGGATGTAATTATAGTGGTAATGGGGGCTCTGGGTGTCACTACTATGAGGAGTAGTGGGAGCTGAATGTGGCTCATACCGGAATGTGGCTCTCCAGGTTGGGAAGCTTAGCCCTCTGCTACAACTTACCTTTTTAAGATACAAATGGGGATGAGCGAGCACATTTAAGTTCAGTTCTGTACTCTAACATGATCCAGAACCCCATATAAGTCAATGGGAACTTGGTCTTTGGTGCTGTAAAATGGTTGTAGTTTGAGCTAGGGGCTGCAAAATGGGGGCAATTTCCCTGCAAACAAATGTGGATAGGTAATAAGATGTGGGGTCCCCTCTAGTTTCGAGACCCATGCAGGTAAAGCAGACAGCTGGGTGCTAATATCAGGCTGGGAAAGTCCATGGTGATTGCGCCCTCTGCAGCCTAAAAAATATGTACCCACAGCCATCCCAGAAGTGGCACATCCATTAGATGCTCAACTTTTGGCGCTTTACTTGGCCATTATCTGAATTTCGCTAGTGCGGAGGCAATCTGGGGGGTTGTCAGCTGGGAATTAACAGCTGTCATCAAGCCCAGGGGTTTGTAATGAAGGTGTCAGACACCCCCATTACTAGCCCAGTAAGTGTAGTAGGGGAAAAAAAAACAGGAAGAAAAAATGATTTTTGAATAACGTCCCCCACACTCCTTTGTTCACATTTATTAATTCAAAAGAAATCCTTGGTTCCAACATACGGTAATCCAATGGTGTAATATCCCATGACCCCTATCAAATCCTATGGAGCTTATATTATTCACTGGCGCATTGGGCACCTCCCTCACCCCCATGCTGAAAAGCTTGTTGATTGGCTGGTTACTCTACAGCCTTTCAACAAACTTTTATTCTGCATATGAACGCTGACATAGACTTTCGTGAAGAGTTGGTGCCTGGTACTACCATAAACTGTACTGTTTGGGTTCACTCATCTCGACTTGTAAACTAAGATGCGGAAATTCTTCACAATCCAACTTATCCCTGATCGTTGGAACATTAACTAAGTGAATAGGTGTCAAGTACAATTTGTATGTGAATATAATATATAGTTTCACTCTAAATTTTGGCATATTCTGTCATTGCTTGGTCTAAGTGATTTCTGATTCTTTAGCCTAATGTGCCCACGTTGCATTTTTTTCCTGCGTTCTTGAACTGCAACGTTTCAATGCCAAATTGCATGCATTCTGCTTCCCCAGCAAAGTCTGAGAAGTCCGAAAATTCAATGCACACTCTGCGTTTTTAAACGCGGCGTTTTGGATGCCAAAAATCGCTGCGGAAAAAAAGCAGCATGTCACTACTTTAATGCGTTGTAGCTGCGTTCTCCACCCATTGAAATCAATAAATGGGGGTCAAAACGCAACCAAAATGCACTTGGATTGCATTGTTGCTTCCCACGTGCTTTTTTTGACAAGCAAAACCCAAGTCTTTTCAGTCCTCTGTCATGTCAGTCAATCTCCCTCTCTGTCGGTCTCTCTAACACCCCCCCCCCCCCCCCATACACGCCATTCACTGGCACTGTGCTGCACAGCTGTCACAAAGCTCCGGCGGCTTTTCCTCTTTTGAAAATGCCGGTCGCTCGTTATTCCAGCTCGTATTCCCTGCTTTCCCAGCCCACCGGCACCTATGATTGGTTGCAGTCAGACACGCCCCCACGCTGAGTGACAGGTGTTTCACTGCAACCAATCACAGCCGCCAGTGGGCGGGTTTATATCGTGCAGAAAAATAAATTAAAAAACGTGCGGTCCCCCCAATTTTGATACCAGCCAGGGTAAAGCCACACGGCTGAAGGTTGGTATTCTCAGTATGGGGAGCTCCACGTTATGGGGAGTCCCCAGCCTACCAATATCAGCCAGCAGCCGCCTGGAATTGCCGCATCAATTAGATGCGACAGCCCTGGGACACTACCCGGCTCATCCTGAATTGCCCTGGTGCGGTGGCAATCTGGGTATTAAGGAGTTAATGGCAGCCCATAGCTGCCACTAAGTCCTAGGTTAATCATGGCAGGCGTCTCCCTGAGATACATTCCATAATTAACCTGTAAGTTAAAGAAAATAAACACATACACCCGAAAAAAATCCTTTATTTGGAATAAAAGACGAAAAAAAAAACACCCTCTTTCACCATTTTTATTAATCCCCCAAATACCCATCCAGGTCCAACTTAATCCACACGAGGTCCCGTGACACATCCAGCTCTGCCAAATGAAGCTACCAGGAGCGGCCACAGACCACGACAGCTGTTAGTGCGGCTCACCTCAGTTGTTGTGTGGAGCTATCAGCGATGACGTCCCTCAGGTTACCCGCGACCACTGTTGGATTCTCCAACTGTGACAGCGAGTCGCCTGAGTGACTGAAGTGATCAGCGGTGCTGTCACTCAGGTTACCTTTTGGCTACCGCTCTCAGGGGGGGACTCCAGCTGTAGCCTTGGGTAGCCTGAGTGACGGCACCGCTGATCGCGCTGCTCACTTCAGTCACTCAGGGGATTAGCGGTCACCGGTGAGTCCTTCACGGGTGACCGCTAATCAGGACGCTACACACACACACAGCCAGGGGATGACCATGAAGTTGGGTGAAGTTCATTCTCAGTGCGCGACTGTCTGGGTCTGCTGTCAGCCGGCATGTAGCAGAGCTAAATTGCTGGGGGGACGCACTGTCAAAAATGCATCCAAAACTCATGTGTTTTGGATGCATTTTTTTTTTTTTTTACAAACCCAGTGTTTACATTTTGTCCAGTCTGCCAGAGGGTGCACTCTTTTCCACACTGCACAGAACGCAACGTGCGCACATACCCTTACAGTTCACTGTTCTTTTCACAGAATAAGACTGATCTGCTAATGTTCTGCATATGGTGATTTCCATCTATCAACCTCTGGTAGCCGGGGTCATAACTATTAAGGTAACTGGCTTTATCTACTTAAAATGGGATTAGGCAAATGGCTTTCCAGAGTGCTATGTTTAGCTGGATGGCTCTTGATGTCTTCCAGGCTATTTAACCTTAACCCTGGTGCCAGGTACAGAGCACCTAGTAACTAGCTGTTAATGTTCCTATTAGGCTATGTGCACACAGTGCGTCTTTTTGACGCTGCGTTTTTGTGCGTTTTGGCCGCTAAAAACGCACAAAAACGCACCTGCGTTGAAAAAACGTGGCAAAAAACGCAAAAAAATGCGTTTTTGCTCACTGCGTCTTTATGCGTTTTTTATCAGTGAACAAAAAAAAAAGGTCTGATGTCATTTCCTTCTTCAATGTGTTCTTCATTCTCCACTAGTGTATGCAGAAGAGCAGACAGCTGCAGAACTACAAGGCTCAGCATCCTCCATCCAATAGTGTATGCAGGAGAGCAGACAGCAGCTGTCGAACTACAAGGCTCAGCATCCTCCTTCCAGGACTGTATGCAGGATTTCTTTGCCCCCCCCAAACAAAAAAAATGACGTGGGCTTCGCCATATTTTTGTATGCTAGCCGGGTACAGCAGGCAGGTACGGGCTGCCCCCAACCCCCAGCTGCCTATTTGTACCCGGCTGGGAACCAAAAATATAGGGAAGCCCTTTTTTTTTTTTTTAAATTATTTCATGAATTTCATGAAATAATTTAAAAAAAAAATGACGTGAGCTTCGCCCAATTTTTGAGTCCAGCCGGGTACAACTAGGCAGCTGGGGATTGGAATCCACAGTGCAGGGTGCCCATGCTTTCTGGGCACCCCCGCTGTGAATTGCAGTCCCGCAGCCTCCCCAGAAAATGGCGCTTTCATAGAAGCGCCATCTTCTGGCGCTGTATCCAACTCTTCCAGCTGCCCTGAAGCCGGGTGGCTAGCTGGGTAATAATAATGGAGTTAGGGCTAGCTGTATATTATCAGCTAGCCCTAAGCCCGAAATTCATGGTGTCACGCCAATATTAGACATGGCCACCATGAATTTCTAGTAAAGATAAAAAAAAACACAACACACAGAAAAATATTTTTATTAGAAATAAAACACAACACAATTAGTGACTCCATCTTTATTGAAATAAAGAACCCCCCTCCGCAGTAATCCTGGGTCAGGGTCCCGCGCCGTCCAATCCGGATCCAATATCATCTGATCGGTTTGCTGGAAGGCATACTGATCAGATGATGTGTCAGGTTCAAGTGCCTGAATCCCATCACACATCAGCTGATTGTATAAAAGCCGGTTATACAATCAGCAGATGCATTGGTACAAAAAAAAAAAAAATAATACTCACTTATGTGCTGATTACCGGCAGCTCCTGCAGCGATGGGGCGGGACTCTGGTCCTGTACGATCGCTGCAGCAGCTGCCGGTAATCAGGGATGAAGTCTCCTGACGCATCCGCTGATACCGGCCGGGCGCCCGCGTCACCGCGATACTTACAATCACCTGATGCGTCAGGTGACTGCATCAGGTGATCCATCGCCAGGTCCTGCATCCATCGGAGCTTTCCCGGCCGTCTACACACAGCCGGAGCGGGGGTGGCGATACCGTGAGAGGAGATGGGAGCGGGCATGGCACCGGGAGGCTGCAGACAGGTGAGTATAACTTTTTTTTTTTTTTTTTTTTTCTACTGTTAACTTTTGTTTTCGCAGCCGCTTCCACCTCCCGCCCAGACATGGCGCCGCACGGCAGCATACATGCCCAGGACGGGAGATGGAAGCGGCGGTGACGGTACCGGGAGGATTCACGCTTCTGTATATACTGACAGAAGGAATCCTCTTCCTGTACACGTCACTTTACTACCCACCTCCTGCGTTTATAGCTGCGTTTTTGGTCTTAGAAACGCACCAAAACGCAGCTATTTGCGTTTCTCATTGCGTCTTTCAACATCCCATTGAACTCAATGGATGAAAAGCGCAGTGAAAAACGCGGGAATAATTGACATGCTGCGCATTTGTGGTCACCACAAAAACGCAGCTGAAAAAAAAAGCTGTGTGGGGACAGCAAAAATGAAAACTCATAGACTTTGCTGGGGAAGCAAAGTCATGCAGTTTTGAGGCCAAAAACGCACCCGAAAAACGCGCAAAAACGCCGAGAAAAACGCACCGTGTGCACATAGCCTTACTGACGTTTTAAGGGTTTATTCTCACAATATGGATTAAGTGCAATTTATAGTGTTTGCACAGGTTTCTAACTTTAGTTGGCTTTAATAATGCGACAATGGACCTGGACTCTCTGTATGAACAAGGCCTAAGAACACGCAGCTAGCTCCTAACATGATTAGACAAGATTCTCCAGTCACCGGCTGAGCAGGGACATGACCAGCGTCACTAGTCTTCATACAGCGTTAGGCCAGTCTTGACTCTCTTAAGCACCAAGGCATGTGTGATTCTCAGAAAAATGTGAAACTACCTTCTTCTTGGTATCAAATATTTGATTTGCTCATCATGATGCAAATTGCAGGTGGTGAACGTTTGACAGTCGTCACTTAATCATGTTTTCTTGGAAGCAGCTCACTTCCAATGCAGGCCTGGGCTTTCTGCACTAACAAAAGAACACAGGGAAACGTCTCTGCACTAATTGCTAACATGAAGGAGGTAAAAGGGATTTGTGGGAGTGTGGGTGGAATTGGTAGTCGCACAACTTGAAACGTGATTTGAAAAATGTATGTGTGTGTGTATGTTTTTTAATTTTTGCAGTGTTAGAATTGCATGAAATAATTGAACACCCATTTTGGATAATCTGTCTATTGGGTGACTGCTTGATTTAGTTTTTGTACTCATGGACAACCACATAGGTTTTAGAGGGCATCATTCTATATGGGATGTATAAAGGCAGAAGGCACTTATTTTTAGTGTGTGTGTGTGTGTGTGTGTGTGTGTGTGTGTGTAAATGTCATCTGGGTAAGAAGGTATGACAGATCGGGTACAGTTGGTAAGCAATCTTGTGTACTGGGTATACCAGGGAGGTAAGATTAGTCTGGAGACATGCCATAGTTCTTAGAAGGCAACTTTATAACTCTCCTCTGATTCAGTGGGTTTTCATGGCATATTGACATGAATATATATACTGCTTACAGATACTAGGCCTAGTCTTGAGGGTAACTCTATTCTTGCCACTGCAGAATTGAAACCTGACTGATAGTCACTGCGAGCAGGGCCGACGTCAGCACCCGGCATACCCGGGTAAATGCCGGTGCCCTGGAGAGCTGGGGGGGGCCCACTCTGCCTCGTCACTTCAGCTGCCACCGGGCCGGGCCCACTCTCCTTCAGTTCTGCTGCCCCCCGGGCCGAGTTCTGGGGACCGTAGTCCTCGGCAGGAAACTGTGGCTGCCGTCCCTTAGCTAGTTTCACACTTGCGTTGCAAAAAGTGTGATAATAAAGGCCGCAGATTCCAGTGAAATGTTTTCTTTAGCCGAGAGAGAGAGCCCTCATAATTACCGCTCACCTCCCGACATTACCGCTCATGGGCTGCTGCCATTAACTCCTTATTACCTCGATTTCCACTGCACCAGGGCAATTCGGGATGAACCGGGTTGAGTCCTGGGACTGTCACATCTAATGGATGCGGCAATTCCGGGCGGCTGCTGGCTGATATTTTTAGGCTAGGGGGCTCGCCATAACGTGGGGCTCCCCATCCTGAGAATACCAGCCTTCAGGCGTGTGGTTTTACCTTGGCTGGTATCAAAATTGGGGCGACTGTATGCCAGTTTTTTTATTTATTGTACTGCATGATATAGACCCGCCCACCGGCGGCTGTGATTGCTTGCAATTAGACAGCTGTAACTCAGCGTGGGGGCGGGTTTGACTGCACTCATAGGTGCCGGTGGGCAGGGTAAGCAGTGAATACGAGATTGAATAATGGGCGACCGGCTTTTTCAAAAGAGGAAAAGCCGCCAGAGCAGTGTCTGTATGTATGCAGCAGAGCAGTGTGTGTCTATGTATGCAGCAGAGCAGTGTGTGTCTATGTATGCAGCAGAGCAGTGTGTGTGTGTATGTATGCAGCAGAGCAGTGTGTGTATGTATGCAGCAGAGCAGTGTGTGTATGTATGCAGCAGAGCAGTGTGTGTATGTATGCAGCAGAGCAGTGTGTGTATGTATGCAGCAGAGCAGTGTCTGTATGTATGCAGCAGAGCAGTGTCTGTATGTATGCAGCAGAGCAGTGTGTCTGTATGTATGCAGCAGAGCAGTGTGTCTGTATGTATGCAGCAGAGCAGTGTGTCTGTATGTATGCAGCAGAGCAGTGTGTGTCTGTATGTATGCAGCAGAGCAGTGTGTCTGTATGTATGCAGCAGAGCAGTGTGTGTCTGTATGTATGCAGCAGAGCAGTGTGTGTCTGTATGTATGCAGCAGAGCAGTGTGTGTCTGTATGTATGCAGCAGAGCAGTGTGTGTCTGTATGTATGCAGCAGAGCAGTGTGTGTCTGTATGTATGCAGCAGAGCAGTGTGTGTCTGTATGTATGCAGCAGAGCAGTGTGTGTCTGTATGTATGCAGCAGAGCAGTGTGTGTCTGTATGTATGCAGCAGAGCAGTGTGTGTCTGTATGTATGCAGCAGAGCAGTGTGTGTCTGTATGTATGCAGCAGAGCAGTGTGTGTCTGTATGTATGCAGCAGAGCAGTGTGTGTCTGTATGTATGCAGCAGAGCAGTGTGTGTCTGTATGTATGCAGCAGAGCAGTGTGTGTCTGTATGTATGCAGCAGAGCAGTGTGTGTCTGTATGTATGCAGCAGAGCAGTGTGTGTCTGTATGTATGCAGCAGAGCAGTGTGTGTCTGTATGTATGCAGCAGAGCAGTGTGTGTCTGTATGTATGCAGCAGAGCAGTGTGTGTCTGTGTGTGTGCAGCAGAGCAGTGTGTGTGTGTGTGTGTGCAGCAGAGCAGTGTGTGTGTGTGTGTGTGTGTGTGTGTGTGTGTGTGTGTCTGCGTGTTTATGGGGCCCACTGGGACTCTTCCGCCCGGGGCCCACAAAAACCTGGAGCCGGCCCTGACTGCGAGCCATCAAGTGGTTCATATCACATTATGCCAAAAATCTAGATCTAGGAGCCTAGGTATATTTATCCATTGGTGTATGTATATCAGCCATATCTTGGACATATTTGCACTTGTATATAAAGTAGTGTTGGCAAAGTGTGCCAGTTTTGTATTAAGGAGAAACGGTTATGTCAAAACCTTAAGGATGCTTTCACACCTCCGGTTTTAGCAGTGCGGCTCAATCCGGCTCAAAAACCTATGCAATGGATGCGGCGAAAAAAACTGATCCATTGCATAAGTTTTTCCATGCGGCCCGTCCGGTTTTTGACAGATGCGGCTTGATACGGAGCATGCGCAGTACAAAAAAACGCATCCGGCGGCCGGATGTGGTTTTTGCCGCAGGACGCTGCATCCGGCATCTATAGGCTTGCATTGTTAATCGCGCCGGATGCGTCGAGATGCGTTTTTTCGCTGCACAAAAAAGCGTGCCAGGCAACGTTCCAGCCGCTGCATGCGCTAAATATGCCGCATCCAGCAAAAACCAGACGCAACGCAAGGCCATGCGGCACAATACGGCGCTAATGCAAGTCTATGTGGGAAAGACCGCAACCAGCTGCAAAAAAAGCGGTTGCGTTTTTTTCTGCAGAGCGCCGTATTGTGCCGCACGGCAAAAACCGCATGTGTGAAAGCAGCCTAACCTGTTGATTTGGGGAGGATCTGCAGCTCACTAGTGCTCTGAAGCTGTGTCTGCCACACTGAGCCTGGCTACAGGGGAGACATTTAAAGGGAGCCTGTCAGGTCCCCTATGCCCTCCAATCAAGCAGCATACATACCTGTATGCCCAAATCCCCTCCCTAACCAGCCCTGTAGAACTGTTTAATGCTATTCACAAATGTGAATGCTTTTGTTGTGTTTTAACCTTGTAAACCTTGTTTTCCTTCTGCTAATTAGGCCTGTGACTAGTCGCAGGGGCTCTAGCTGTACTGACTAGTCAGCCCTTTTTGCCATATTATCTCACTGCTGTGGGCCTAACGTGAGCCAGCGTCACCACTAGCCGCTGGAAATCTCGCGCATGCTCGTGGCTTGTTTTGGCAACCTCCGAAGCATGGTGGACGCTTCCCTGCTTTGAAGGCACACTGACGTGTCTGAAACGAGCCACGCGCTTAAGATTTCCAGTAGCTGGCAGTGATCCCAACTCATGTGATCACGCTAGAACGTGGAAAAAGGGCCAACTAATCGGGAATTAGCGCCCCTAATCACAGACCTAATTAGCATAGGGAAAGCAACCCTTCTCTAAGATTTTTATTTTCAATTCATATTGGGGATAGCGTGTTATACAGGGCTGTTACACGGAGAATTTGGGCATATAGCCACGAATGCTGCTGGGGTAGAAGGCATAGGGTACCTGACTGGTTCCATCTTAAGTTTATTACCTCTGGCTTTCAGTCACCACTCTGTAACCACACCCTGGCACTGACTGACAGCTTGCCCTATATTACAGCAGTGCAGAGCCGGCTGTCAGTGCAGACAAGGGTGTGGTTACAGCCGCTGCTCACTGGATACATAGTGGTGAAAGCCATAGTTAATTTCCTCCCAGTAGCTGGGCTTTCAGTGCAGCAGCTTTAGGTTATGTTCACACACTGCATCTTTTATTGCGGTTTTGAGGTCACAAAGATGCACCTAAATGCATGCATATCTTTCCCCAGCAAAGTCTGAGATTTCTATTTTTGCTTTTTTTTTTTTTTTCATTTTCGAGCCCCTCCAGGCAATAAATTTGACTTTAAACATATTGGGCAAAATGCGGTAAAACACATGCATTTTTTTTTTATGCAATTTTGCCATGGTGCATTTTTTTTTTTTTTTTTATTGGGCCAAAAACGCTGCATTTTTGTGGTTTGAAAAAATGCATTGTGTGAACATAGCCTTAGTACGTTATTAAAACCTGCAGATATGGGGTGTCTGCAGGTTAATAAATAGCGCGTGCTGTGTGGTTTTTATGTTACGTAGTCTCAAAGCTAAAGGATTTTTTATCTTCCTGAATGGTAGCGCTCGCAATCTCAACTGGACAGCCTGAATACATCCATTTCTGAACTATTGTGCCCCCTTAGAGTGGAACCAAATGGCCTGTATTAGCTACCAGTACGCAGGATGTTCCTGTACCCTTTGCAGTACAATTCCTTGTCATACATGGAGGTCCTGATTAAACAAGACTGGTGAGATCTCTAGATATTGGTGTACAGGACTCCAGATTTCTTACTCCAGTAAGGTACTGGAGTAGGACCTTTGGTGTAAAGAATGCCACACCTCGTCATTACCTTTGTCAGAGCTGAGAGCAACTTGCATGAAAACAAAATTTGCCAATTTTTTTTTTTTTTTGCCAATATTTTAAAATGTTCAAAGTGGTTTATTCCAGAACTCAAATGTCTGTGATGACATACATAACAAGCTCCGATTCAAGTGTTTTCTGCATACAATAAGCTATATTTAGAGATCATGTAAACATTGTCCTTTTGTATCGAAACCTTCCTCCCATCCCTTTCAGTTCCTTAATGGTAAAAGAAGCATGCAATCTGTGAATTACACAGGACATGAGATTTCAGCAGACTTTGGGCATTTCCAGAATAGTGGTATACATTTCTTTGTAATCATTAATCATGTATTCTGATAGGTACAGTGAAGGAAATAAGTATTTGATCCCTTGCTGATTTTGTAAGTTTGCCCACTGACAAAGACCTGAACAGTCTATAATTTTAAGGGTAGGTTAATTTGAACATTGAAAGAATATCCAAAATCCAGAAAATCATTGTATACATTTTATTTTAATTTTGCAGAGAGAAATAAGTATTTGATCCCTCTGGCAAACAAGGCTTAATACTTGGTGGCAAAACCCTTGTTGGCAGCCCAGCAGTCAGACTTTTTTGTAGTTGATGAGGTTTGCACACATGTCAGGAGGAATTTTGGTCCACTTCTCTTTGCAGATCATCTCTAAATCATTTAGATTTTAAGACAGTCACTTGGCAACTCGGAGCTTCAGCTCCTCCATAGACTTTGTATGGGATTAAGGTCTGGAGACTGGCTAGGCCAATCTTGACCTTTTTTAATGTGCTTTTTGACCAACTCATTTTGTTGCCTTTGCCGTATGTTTTGGGTCATTGTCATGCTGGAAGACCCAGCCACAACCCATTTTTAATGTGGCGGAGTGAAGAAGGTTGTTACTCAGGATTTTACGGTACATGGCTCCATTCATTGTCCCATTGATGTGGGGAAGTAGTCCTGTGACCTTAGCAGAGAAACCTTCCCAAAACATAGTTTCCACCTCCATGCTTGATAGTGGGGATGGTGTTCTTTTGGTTGTAGCATTTCTCTTCCTCCAAACACGGCGAGTTGACTTAATGCCAGAGAGCTCCATTTTTGTCTCCTCTGACCACAGAATCTTCTCCCAATCCCTCTCAGAATCATCCAAGTGTTCATTGGCAAACTTCAGATGGACCGGCTGCACATGGGCCTTCTTGAGCAGCTCACTGCAGGATTTTAAGCCAGAACAGTGTAATGTCTTACCAATGGTTTTCTTGGGGACAGTGGTCCCAGCTGCCTTGAGATCATTAACCAGTTCCCCCGTCTAGTTTTGGGCTGATCTCTCACCTTCCTGGCTACCCTACAAGGTGAATTTTTTGCATGGTGCCCCTGATTGATGTCGATTGACACTCATTTTTGTATTTCTTCCATTTTCTTAATATTGCACCAACTTCTCGACCAGCGTCTTACTTGTGGTTTTGTAACACATTCGAGCCTTGTGTAGGTCTATGATCTTGTCCCTGACATCTTTAGAAAGCTCTTTGGTCTTGTCCATGTTGTAGAGGTTAGTCTGTAGACAGTCTTTTTTTTTTTTTTTTTTTTTTTTTTTTTTTTTTTTATACAGGTCATAATTTAAAGGGAACCAATCACCAGGATTTTCGTATATAACCTAAAGCCAGTGCTATACTGGCACAATCAGACTGATTCTCTACATACCTGTAGTGGTCATAGGATTTGAAATGCATCTAAGTGGTCTCTAGGAGCCAGAACTCTTAATGGTTGGTAGGGGATCAAATACTTATGTCTCTCTGCAAAATGCAAATTTATATAATTCATACAATGTGGTTTTCTGGATTTTATTTTGGATATTCTTTCACTGATTAAAATTAACCTACCCTTAAAATTTTAGACTGTTCATGGCTTTGTCAGTGGGCAAACTTACTAAATCAGCAAGAGATCAAATAATAATTTCCTTCACTGTATATGGAACATGACTTAAGGAAAAGTTGAACCCATACATTTTGAGTAACTGTTAAATGAAACCATATTAAACCTTTAAATCCATCCCTCACATTTCTTGTAGAATAGCAGTCTTTTGAGGTTGTAACCATTTTTGCTATCTGTGTATGGAGCCCCATGATTACATTCTTGGCCAGCTCTGGAAGCTTCTCTTAAGGCCCCTTTACACACTGCAACTTCGCTAACGACATCGCTGTAACGTCACCGGTTTTGTGACGTAATAGCGACCTCCCCAGCGACATTGCAGTGTGTGACACATCAGCGACCTGGCCCCCGCTGTGAGGTTGCTGATCGCTACAAATCTTTCAGGACCGTTTTTTGGTCCGTTGTTTCCCGCTGTGCAGCATGCATCGGTGTGTTTGACACCGTTACGACGACTTCGTTAGCGACTTCCCTGTCAAATAGCTGCTTTGACACGTCCCTAATAACCAGCAAAGCCGTTCTGCAGGTCCGTATCGCTGCTGCGTCGTTGGCCAGGTATGCCTGTTTGACAGCTTACCAGCGACTCACCAGACACTTTGTAGCAATCCCGGCCAGTTGGGATCGCTGGTGGGATCGCTAGAAAGTCTGTGTGTAAAGGGGCCTTTCACCAAATTTTTCATCAAGTGGACACAATGTGATGGTGGCTACAGAGCTAAATAAGTGTTTCCCACCTCTCTATTTTGGAGATATTGGCACTCCAAAGTATTTGGTACTTAGTGAGTTAATCCAAGTGGGTGTTAACTGATAACTTTGATATTTTTCACAAGGTGTATACTTCTCCCTGTAGTAGTTGCCCCATCCTTAGCAGACAGCAAAACTGCAAAAACGAATACTTCCCACCATAGCGTAAGTTTTCTGTGTGATTGATCCTGCTTATGTCTGGTCTCAACAGTGACTCCTCTCTGGACAGTGTGGGGTAGGGGCAGTACAGAAGAGCTGACTGTTATTAGAGGGATTTGTAATGGGACACAGCTAAGCTCTGCTGCACTGCCCCCTTACACCAGAGGAACCTTACCTGAAAGTGTTACATCTGTGAGCCAATCTCTCAGCACCTTCTAATTATACAGGAGGGTAGACCAGGAGATCGGAGCTGTATCCTTGAATCTCACAGAAACCTACTCTGTGCTATGGTGGCATAATACACTTTAATATATCATAAGAAATCCTCACTATTGGGAGGTTTGGCTCACATTGGCCACGTGTATGTCCACTGTGGATAAAAGATCTGAAGAGGACCCACCTTTTAAACTCAGAATTCAACAATGTTATGTAATGGGTTGTCTATATGGAATCTGTCAAAGCTTGATGGAGAAGGGGTCCAGACCTCTGTTTCCACATGGCATTCATTCCATTTTCCAGACTAGTGTTCCCTAGAGTCCCTTTTATGTGGCACTATAGAGGTACCATTTACAACATAGTGTTATATGGGTTCTTGCTGAATTTCTCCCAAGCTTGATTGCTTCCATGCCCGCATATCTTATTTTTGGGTAGACCTACTCTTTAATTGAAAGCATAAATAACATAATTGTAAAGCTTGTGACTCCTTCTACATCGGGTCTTAATTATGTAAACCTTTTGGTTGATGCAGTGGAGGCACCAAGGGCATATCGGGTTCTGCTGCTGCAGTGAAGGTAATGTTATAGACGAATGATTCTTGTATTTCATTGTTTGTTTAGAGTGCAGATTAGGGGAATTGTAATAAGGCTGGAGTCTCTAATGTTAGACAATACGTATAATCTCCTAACTGCCTTCTGCGTTGAGCTCGAAATGAAAATCCTATATATCATTTATCTCTGCTTAATCACCCCAGATTATATTCTGGTGTAGCCACGTGCTGCGGCCAAGTCTCTAGAAGCGTTCCTCAGCTAACCTTAGCCTGCATGTGCCCTTCCATCGTCTGCCTCCACTAAAGCCATACTAACCACCTATTAATAGCTGAAGGGCCACCAAAGATCTGATGGACAACCGTTTTTAAAGCCATTTTTATCATTGCAGAATCAAGCATTGCAGTAGAAGCCTTTCATGCTTAAGAGCACAGTTGGTAGCCTTACCTTATGTACAATGATGTGTGGGCTCTTTTATAGGAAGTCTGTTTGACCCTGCAAGGGCTTGTTCAGATGGGTTATGAGATGTATGAAGCAAAATGGCATGAGAAACAAAAATCATCCGGAGCTAAGTAATGTTGTCAGGTATGTGGACACTTACGACATGAGTGTAAATATTTTCTGTGTCTTTTGTCAGTCGCTGTGTGGTTGTCACTGTTTAGCAGCGGTTTGCGTTTTCCAGCAGAGCTCATTCTAAAGGCCACGTCTCACTAAGCGACCTTGCTGATGAGTCACGGTTTTAGTGATGTAACGGTGATCTTGCTAGCGATGTTGCTATGTGTGACATCCAGCAACAACCTGGCCCCTGCTGTGAGGTCGCCGGTCGTTGCTGAGTGTCCTGGACCATGTTCTTCAAAGGCTATGTCCTGCTGTGCAGGATGCATCGCTGTGTTTGACACTGTGTGACAGGGTCCCAATGACAGCTGAGATCGTTATACAGGTCGCTACTGCGACCTGTATTGTTACTGAGTGGTTGGTAAGGTCTGACTGTGTGACATCTCATCAGCGACCTCCCAGCGACTTACCAGCGATCCTTATCAGGTCGCATCATTTACGGGATCGCTGGTAAGTTGCTAAATGTGACAGGGGCTTAAAGACCCAGGATGGGTCAAAATGTCTCCTAAATTCATATTCAATTTGTCCCCATACCTGACTCAATTTTGTTCAATAAATTGAAAAATTTGGCAACCTTGACTTCAGTTTCTCATAATACTTGGGATGCTACCAATTCAACCTGCACCCCCCGTCCATGCGCAGTGCACACCAAAATTTCTTGTATGCAGACAGCAAGTCCATGTGGTAGATCAGATGGCTGCTTTTACATACTGCTCAATGGTGTGTGTCTAGATAAGAAATGGGACTATCAAATGTCGGGGTTCATACCATTGCAATGGAGAGCCCAGCTGGAACATGCACCGATATTAACGTTGCAGAAGTGCTACATTTCCGGTCTATGCTGTTCTAATAGTGGTGCATTCTTATAGGGAAGAGCTTGGGTTACTGGTCTTCACCTTGCTGAGAGCAGAATATCATGGTGGAAGAAGCTGAGGTATATAGGTAAGCTAGGAGTATAAGCAGCATTTATGATTAGAGGAAATCCTGTCAGGAACGGCTCCGCTTACCCCACACGCGCCAAGTGTACACACTGATAATGAAAAAGTCTGTCGTTCACTGTGTAAGGTAAGTCCTTAACTGCTGGTTCAATATTGGGTTGTCCATTTTCAGTAAAGTTTAGCAATTAGGCTCAATATATGCATTGCTCAGAACGTGTCAAAGCTGCAATCGGTAAGGTCCACTAAATCCACATGACTTCCCATGCCTGTCGAACGTCAGAACCACACCCTGTCTCTCCATTGACGTTAGGACCATCACCTATGACCATGTTTGTGTCCATTCTGTGGCAGAGAACTGGAGATGTGGGTCAGACTTTCCACAGAGCTTCCCATGCCTCGGCAACTATTTTGTAAATGGAGACTGGGCATTTATCTCAGTGGCAGCAGAATGGGAGTAATTACAGTGCCTTAAAATATTCATACCCCATTAACTTACCCACTTTTTTTTTTCTTCATGTTACACACCAAAACTTCAATGTATTTTTGGGATTTTATGATGTAGCAAATTTTTTTTTCTTTTTCTTTCCCACCCTTCTGTAGCTGAATACTGTTAAATTCCTGAGTGACCAATTGCCTCCAGAAGTAAACTTCTACTCAGAATGAGTTACATGTAGGTGGACGCTGGCCCCCAATAACACAGCTTTTCTGTGAAGGCCTCAGGTTTGTTTGAGCACCTTTATGAATCCAAACGCATCATGGCTACCAAGGAACATACCAGATAGGTCAGGGATAAAGTTGTCGAGGAGTGAAGCTGGGTTAGGTTTTAAAATAAAAAAAAGTCCAAGCTGTGAACCTGTCACAAGTGGTGTTCAATCATCCAAAATTGAAAGCGTATGGCACAACTGCAAACCTACCAATACATGGACATCCACCTAAACTGACATCCTAAGGAAGTAGAGCATTATAGTAGCAGCCCATGGTCACTTTTCATCTCATGTGCTGTCTACAAAAAACTATATAGGGGACCAAAATTGGAACCTTTTTTTTGGGTATATGCAAAACTGTGGTTGCAAATTATTACTACACATCACCCTGAAAATGCCACCCCCACTGTCAAGCATGATGGTTGCAGCATCATGCAGTGAGGATGGGTTTTTTTTTTTTTTGCCCTTCACCCCCCCACCCAATGTGTAGACTCGGGGTGGTGGTGGGGAGGCTGAATACAAATGAAAGTCACAATTTTCAGACTAGTTTTAAAATATTTAGAAAACCATGCATCCTTTCCTTTTACACTTCAAAAGTATTGGGATAACATGAACATATGTTGAAAACGTTATGGGGTATGAACTATTGGCATGTCTAGGTATTAGAAATGTATTGTCACAATAAATATGGATTCTCATCAATTTTGGTACAAAATGGGTGGGATTTTTTTTTTTTTTTCTCCCCCCGCTGGTGTTAGGAACATAAGTTCTAGTCTCTCTCGTGTCCCTCCATGTGAGGAACAATGATCACTAGTGAAGGGATATTCTAGGACCTGCTGACGTGTTGGGAGGGCCATACATTTTCACTACAGTTCTTCCGTCTGAGCCCTTTTCTATTGTGTTGGTGCTCTCCTCAGAGGTTTTCTTCTAAAGCTGTTGCTATTAACCCTGGTAGTAGCTGCTTCCGCATCTGCTATGTGTGGTATTATAGGCATGCTCTGGATAAGTACAAAAGCTCCTTTGTCATTTCCCCAAGAGATTGAAATGCCTTGGACTAATCCTCAGTGATGTGACAGAGTATACTCTGGTAGGACAGACCTCCAAATCTCCCAGATAACCAGTATTCATCAGAGATGGAATGATTCTATTACGATCTGATTACCAGAAATACGGGAAACATGGGTTTAAATTCCTATTACAAACCATGTAATAGGTGGGAATATGCTTTTTATATGGGGTCTCAATTCTGAAATAAGGGTAGGTGTTCTTGTGTTTTTTGTTTGTTTTTTTTTTTTTTTTTTGTTTGTTTTTTTTAAAGGGGGTTGAACAATATAAGAAGCAAAGTCTCCTCCAGTCACAGACTGATGAATAATGATCGTGTCTAATCGTGATCGAGTGTTACCTGGCTTCAGTTCTCTTCCACGCAGAGAAACCAGATGAGTCTTTTTGGCACCTGACCAAGAATGCGAGTCTCATACATACAACCCGCACAGGGCATACAGGAGACTGACTGTATATGTCAGTTTATTATGGAACGATCAGTAAACCAGTATTTCAGGTTTAGGCTTGTGCCTTTCCATGTGAAGGATCTCCCAATATCTCCACCAGTTTTAAAGAACGGGGTGGTTACAAAACGTTTGACCACGGCTGTGGATATACAGTGACTTTGGCAGCAAACCTGCATATCCTACAAACAAAATGTCTCCACGGCAAGAAAAAAATTGAGATCTTTTGCAGCTTTAGTCACTTTCCCTTGGTCACAATGCAATCCTGTTCACTTGTATCACACTGCAATGTGACGAACACCAAGCGGACTTTGCACGTGACACCTTCTGTGCGCACAGTCGCTGTGTAGCTCCAGCATAACACTTGTAACCTGCTTCAGGTTGCACTTTAACCTAAGCTCCGTCTTCTCCATGCGGATATATTGTGTATGAATAGACCAAGCATGCAGTTATACTGCCATAAAGAGGGGGATCAGCAGCTTGGTCGCCTCGGCCAACATTCCTTTGAGTGATATGGCCATGTGCACAAGGTTTTACTGATCCAAGATGTTTCCAACTGCAGGGGAAAACTAAATTGCATAAATGGGAAGTCATAAATTGTGAATACCCACTACAGTGAATACTACATTGTGTGAAGCCACTTTCCTTTTCCTGTTTTGCTGTGATCTTCAGATTCTGCACCATACAACGATCAGAATTCTTATTTTTGTAAAGTGAAGAAATATATTGGATCCAAAAGAATCAACCTAGACTCGTAGCCAAAAGAAAATGATAGTACTGAAGGCCTGCAGTCATCCTTGTAGATTATCGCCGCTTACTGAGAACCCGAAATTCCAGTATGTCCTGAAGTCACTAGCCAGCTGGTATGTAGCAGGGTAGACTTAACTTCTAGGAAGATCTGGGGATAAGTATCCATGTCTACCCCTTACTTGGGCTGCATAGTCCCTGTGCTCTCCAGCTGGTTTCTACAAAACTGCTGCATGTATATCAGCAGACTACATGATGAGCAAATAAATGAGCGGTGCTACTGTGACGCCCTATACCCCAGGGGTCACAGGTAACACCTACCACATTACACACACACCCCCATCCCTTGTGAGGACACACCAGTCACCCGAAAGGGAGACCTGATGCCTCCCTCAGGGCCAGTAGGGCACACCAGGTGGGTGGAGTCAGGCGGAAAGGCACGCCCACCGAGGAGACTACTGTCCTGAGGCAGGAAATAGTCAGTTGAGAGTTAGAGAACAGAGTGTATAGTGACGGGAGGTGTAGAGGAGCAGAGCTGTCAGGGACCCGGGTTGGAGCCTGGAATCCCCGTAATGTCCGGCAGGCAGACGGTGGTGACCGTCTGCAGAAGTACCGGTACAGCAACCGGCGGAACCGTAGGGACCGGGCCAGGGTTGGAGCCCGCCGGCCCTGAACCGGGGAGTCAACCGCTTACCGGAGCACCAGAAACCGGGTACTCAGACACTGTCCTAGCTTAGAAGCCACTGAATATAGGCAAATTAACTGCAGTCTGGACCTCACGGATTCATACTCGCCCAAAGTCCCGAAAGAAGGCAAAAGCCCACAGATACCGGGTGAGAGCCACCGCCAAGGGCCAAACATCCGACGGGCCAGCGCCTGCGGGCAACCGAGGGCTCCTCCGGCAGCTCAATGCCGGGGAGCGGGCTACCACTGCTCAGGCAGGGGAGCCAACAGTCAAACAGGTGCAAGGGAAAGGGGCCACCATCAGCCTCACAAGGGACACCAGCAGCCGGCTGCGGGACCCGACCAGACCCGAACTTTGGTTTACCAGTGACTGGTTTAATTGTGAGTACACCAGTGCCATCTGGGCACGACACTGCACGGCACCCTGCACCCCGACAACAGTCGCCAGTCCCTACCAACCGGGCCCCGGGACACAACTGCCCTACCCACGGAGGGGCTAATATCTAGGCTGCGGCCGCAACACCGATCCCGGGAATACCCTCCACCTCCAGCCGCAGCGGTGGTGCATCCCGTCACCACGACCCGTGGGTGGCGTCACGACCCGTCCGACAACGCGGCCCCCGGCTGCGGACCTCGTCCCACACCACCACCACCACCCCACTGCCTCCCCTTAACAGAGCGACGTGGCCCCCGGTCCGGAGGCGCTCGTGCCACCGACAACCCGAGCCCGGACCTCGAGCGGCTCGGCCCGAGCAGCGGAGAGCGGCCGGGCCCCTCTCAGGGCGGTACACTACCTTAAGTGAAGGTTTGTGTATACTGTCAGTTGTGCCATGGCCACTTTAGAAATGAAATGTCCAGGTGCAGAAGTCTGTTTCTTGGTGAAATTGACACGGCCTGGTGTTGCTGCCCAACCTCATTCTTCTGGTGCCAAACACAACCCATAGACAAGTAATGCTATTTCCAAGGATAAACAGTCCATGCGTGTATTTTTTTAAATTTTTATTATTTTTTGTACTTAATTTCCCAGTATTTTGATTGTGGTTTCCAGTCTCTACTGTAGCCTGTGCTCCCATGAAGCATGTCCACTGTGGACCTCCCGCTGCGTTAAGGCTACATGCGCACGCTGCTTTTTTTCCTGCTTTTTTGCTGCGTTTTTGGCTGCAGTTTTGTCAGCAGAACTTTCTGACACTTGACTTCGCAGCAAAGTCTATGAGAAGTCAGATTTGTCATGCGCACATTGCAGTTTGTCAGCATTTTTTTTGTCAAAAGTTTGTGACAAAAAAAAATGCAGCATGTTCATTCTTCCTGCGTTTTTGTCAACATTTGTCACCCATTGAAATCAATGAGGGCATCAAAAACGCAGGAAAAATGCATGCTAATCAAAAGTGGTGCATTTTACCTGCCTTTTACCTGCGTTTTTGGTACCAAAAATGCAGGTGATTTGTCAGGAAGTGAGGTAAGGCAAGTGGTCCCGTCCCGTCCTCCACGTGTTCCCCGAAGTACCGCAGTCCCGTCCTCCACATCATCTCCCCTGGGGACAATCAGCAGCGGCAGCGAGAGGGGGATGGACATTGGCAGCTGAAAACATTGAGTTTTCCCTCTCGCTGCTGCCGCTGCTGATAGTCCTGTCCTCCATGTGTTCCCCGAAGTACCACTGTCCCCAGCATGCACGCACAGGGGAGATGATGTGGAGGACGGGGACTATTAGCAGCGGCGGCAGCGAGAGGGAAAAATCAATGTTTTCAGCTGCCAACGTCCATCCCCCTCTCGCTGCCGCCGCCGCTGATAGTCCCGTCCTCCACGTGTTCCCCGAAGTACCGCTGTCCCCAGCGTGCACGCACAGGGGAGATGATGGACCCCTCTCACTGCCACCGCCGCTGAAAGTCCCGTCCTCCACGCTCCAGTCAGCTCCACGCTCCAGTCAGCTCCACGCTCCAGTCAGCTCCACGCTCCAGTCAGCTCCACGCTCCAGTCAGCTCCACGCTCCAGTCAGCTCCACGCTCCAGTCAGCTCCACGCTCCAGTCAGCTCCACGCTCCAGTCAGCTCCACGCTCCAGTCAGCTCCACGCTCCAGTCAGCTCCACGCTCCAGTCAGCTCCACGCTCCAGTCAGCTCCACGCTCCAGTCAGCTCCACGCTCCAGTCAGCTCCACGCTCCAGTCAGCTCCACGCTCCAGTCAGCTCCACGCTCCAGTCAGCTCCACGCTCCAGTCAGCTCCACGCTCCAGTCAGCTCCACGCTCCAGTCAGCTCCATGCTCCAGTCAGCTCCACGCAGTAGCGCGATTAGCTGAGCTGCCACTGAGATTACTCGCACGCCAGTTTTTTTTTAATTATTTATTTCAAATTTTTTTTTTTTTTTCAATTCAACAAGCTTTATGGGCTTGTTTGAACTGAAAAATACATGAAACAATTGTTGACAAAACTGCAGCCAAAAACGCACCAAAAAAGCAGCAAAAATGCACCAAAAAAGCACCTACATTTTTTGACATTTCCAGGCTCTCTGACAAGGTGCAGTTTTGGCTGCAGTTTGTGAACATGAAAAAGAAGCAGCGTGCGCATGTAGCCTAAAGGTCCCGTCACACGAGAGCGCTGCTGAGTCAGTTTCTGTGACGCAGTAACACTCTCACCAGTGATCTCGTTATGTGTGACACCAGCGATCAGGCCCCTGCTGTGAGATCGCTAGTCGTTGCCGAATGGTCCGGACCATTTCCTTCAAAGGTGATGTCCTGCTGGGCAGGACACATCATGGTGTTTGACACCTAACAATGACCTCCTATACAGGTCGCTCATCGTTACTGCATCGTTGGTAAGATCTGACTGTGTGACATCTCACCAGCGACTTACCAGCGATCCCTATCAGGTCGCATTGTTTTCGGGATTGCTGGTAAGTCGTTATGCGTGACGGGCTTAACTGCTGTGGAGTCACACCTTTCACTTATTGCATTCCCAAGGGTGAAACCTGTACCCATGTCTACTACATAACCTGGCATGTGGATCTTGAACCCCCTATCAATTTGCACTAGATATTTCTTATTTAATTTGCCAGCACTAAAACGCAGCAGAAAATCTAGTGTTTCTCAATTATGGACACTTGGCCAAAGGCTTCACATGTCTGTGCTGTCCAATATTTATTTATTTTTTGTTCAGACAGTACATGAACCTGTAGAATCTCACTAATCCATACACTGATCTGCTTTATGGATCAGACAAGGAAATCTCAAACCAATGAGTGAAGAATCTGACCTGCTCTACCATTGCCTACGGGGATCCATCTAAAACTGATGAAACCCACATTGGATCTGTGAAAACAGCTAAAACTGAGAAAGATGAGATTGTTAGTCAGTGGATAAATAAGTTCTGACCGTCTTACCTCCAGATTTTAAAAACTGAAGACGTTAAAGGGAACTTGTCATCTGAAATTTAGCTTGAAACCTAAAAGTTTCCCCCTCTGTAGCTCCTGGGCTGCATTCTAGCAGGTTCCTGTACTTTGTGGCCCCTTTTAAACCAAATTAAATACTTTATAAACTTGTACCTTTTGCTATGTAAATTTTGTAAATCGTCCATGGGGGCGGGCTCTCTGCTGACCGTTGCTGTTCCTCCAGCAGATTTACGCCGCCCCCAAACGCTGAATTTCATATCTCAGGACGCCGCCCCTGGGCGCTCGTGGTCCCGCGCATGCGCTGTGTGACTGTAGCAGTGCCGTGCACTGTTTGCACGTGTGACCGCTGGTGACGTTTTGCGCAGGCACGAGGTTATTTAGGTTTCAAGCTAAATTTCTGATGACAGGTTCCCTTTAAAGGCCCATTGACAGTGTGAATGTAGCCCAGCCTGTTTTCTGCGCTACACCAAAAGCTATAATATGCCAATGTGAATTTCCAGAAGCTCTCTTCTGCTGTTGCCTCCATGCTATAGACTTGTAGATGTGCTAACATCGTGAGGTCAGAGTGGCTGAGGCTTTTTTAAAAGCCACAAGGCTAAACTCAAAGGCCTTTTAATGTTACTGCTGTCTGCTGCTCCACCGTAAAACAGATGGTTCCACTAGATCATGTGACAGCAGCCCCTTATTATAGGGCTGACATAATATATGGGAGTGTTGGAAATATATTATTATATTTTTTTTTTCCCTTGAGTGAAAAGGTCCTTTTACCTTAACCTGTTGTGTATATTATACCTCAACATTTGAAATTGCAACACAAAGAAAAAAAAAAAAGTAGTGACTAGTGGTGGGCAAACCCGGACTGTAAGGCTCTGTGCGCACTGGGAAGTGGAATTTTCTTGAGAAAATTCCGCATTCCCTCAAAGATTACCGCACCCGCGGTAAAAAACCGCGGGAAACCGCACCCGAAAACCGCATGCGGTTTGCCGCGGTTTGCTGCGGTTTTACCGCGGTATTATTCGCGGTATTGCCGCGGTTTTGCCGCGTGCGGGTTGGGATGTGCTTTATTGCATTCAATGCAATAAAGCACATTGAAGGAAAAAAAAAAAAAAAAAAAAGTCATTTAATTCTGAGAGTAGATAGACAGAAGAATAGATAGAGGGATAGATAGATAGAGAGATAGATGACAGATCGCTGCATTTCCCACGGTCGGCAGTGAGTTCACATTACCGGCCGTGGGAAATGACCGGTAATTACCTCTGCTGCTTTCATTCAGCCTGTGTCTGTGACAGTCGCGGCTGGATGGAAGCAGCGCTGGACGTCGGACCTGGATTACGCCGGAGCTTTGTTTGGGGGGGGTTAATAAAATGGTGAACGAGGCTTGTTTGTTTTATTTAAAATAAAGGATTTTTCGGTGTCTGTGTTTTTTTCACTTTACTTACGGGTTGATCATGTCAGCTGTCACATAGACGCTGCCATGATCAAGCCTGGGGTTAATGGCGGTGGTCCCCCATCACCATTAACCCCTTGTATTACCTTGCCACCACTGCTACACGGTGGCAAGAAGAGCCGAGGACACTCCCGGTGCTGCCGCATATTGCATGCGACAGTGCCGGGGCAGCTGCGGCTGATATTCTCGGCTGCCGGAGGGGGAGTGAGGCGGGGGACATTACCCCTGCCCCTCTCCCTCCCCAGCCTGAGAATACCGGGCCGCCGCTGTGTGCTTACCTCGGCTGGACGGTAAATATGCAGCGGAGCCCACGTTCTTTTTTTTCTATATTTCCGTTTTCTTTCTATGTGTGTTCTATGTGTCTGTGTCTATGTGATCTATGTGTCTGTGATGTCTGTGTCTGTGATCTGTGTTTGTGTTTACTCTGCACGGCTTCCTCTTCCTGTAATGACATCACTTCCCTGCAAAACCGCAAGCAAGTGATGCACATTACCGGAGGTAAACCGCAAAATACCGCAGGGAATAACGCAGGAAAACGCAGTGAACCGCACAGAATTTGCTGCCTGCGTTATTCCCTGCGGGATTTCTTGATTAACATTGAGTCAATGGAGTAAAATCCCGCAGCGCTGTGCGGAAAAGAAGTGACATGCACTTGTTTTTGCTGCGGGATTCCCGCAGCAAAACATGCAGCTGTCAAATTCCGCCCAGTGCGCACAGGATTTTTTTTCTCCATAGGATTTGCTGGTGATTCACTGCAGAGATGTTATGAACATTTTCTGCAGCGAAACATGCAGCAAATCCGCGGCAAAATCCGCGAAAAATCCGGTAAGTGCGCACATAGCCTAAAAGTCTGGATCCACGCCGCTTACCTAGTACCTGTACACAAATCCCAGAGTTCTCAGGCAATGCCAGGTAATCTGACTATCCGGATAATTAAGGGAAAATAGAAAATAAAAATAAAGCATGAGCGTTGTATTTACCAGTCTCCCATTAGGTGGTAACACTACTTCCGGGGCTGCTCATTAACTTATTACATATTCACTGCTTCTCCCGCTCCCCCACCCTGTTGGATAATGTGTCTGTTTGCAATTGCCTCTATTGTGGTGTAAAGATGCATAAATTAAAAAAACTGGTGTAGATCCACCCCCCCCCCCCCCATTTAGGATACCCAGCACAAATTAAGCATACTGCTACAGGCTGCAGTCACAAGCCATGTGCTTACCTTGGCTGAGTATCCAAAAATAAGGACCACCCCTTGTAGGTGTTTACTATATTCTTTGCATTCTTTGCATTTTTTTTGGTTAAAAAATTAACCCAGTGTGCAGTTCCCCTTCTCAATTTTGAAACCCATACATAAAACAGACAGCTGAGGGAAGCCCATGGTTATTGCCCCCCCCCCATCCTAAAACTAGCAGCCTGCAGCTGCCTAGAATTGTTGCATCCAGTAGATGCAACAATCCCTGCAACTTACCGTACCTGGTTCATCCCAATTTGCTCGGTTAGTGGCAATTAAGGGTTCTGAGCCCCCCCCAATTTCTAATCTGTAAGTGAAAAATAAACATGGCAAAAGAATCCTTTTTTTTTTTTTTTTTTTTTTAATTTGAAATACAATAAAAGGCACACTCTTTTTAACCAGTTGCAACATATTCCACATGAGGTCCCACAGCTATTTCAGGTCTGCCACATTTATACTGAAGGCACAGCATGAGCTTCAGGCAGAGACTGAGCCGCAGCGATGAGCGGTGATGTCAGTTGACTTGCGGTCGCAGCGCGTGCGTGTATTCTGGGTGGACCCACCAATCCCTGGTATCTGTGTGGGTTCGCCCATCACTACTTTAGTAGTGACCAATGTCAAGGTCATATTGATCAATGCTTATTTTTCCATTGTTTTCCGCCATGCTGAAAGCTTTTTGTAGTTTTTAAAACTTACTCAATGGGCAAAAAGTCCAGAGGCCATAGCCTAACGTGATAGTTGTAAATAGGTGGGTGAACAATGGAAAATTGGATGTCCAATTGGTTTCATTCAGACCTGGTAAATGGAAGACATGGGTAGACAGAGGCGCTTTGTTTCACTGGTAAAGATGCCTGTGGCTTCACATTTTCCCTTCCTCCATGTCGGAATAAGAATCTTGCTTAGAAAAGTCGCATATTTTCCTTTCTGCAGATATGAGGCGTAAACAAGTTACTGTAAATGGAGCAGGGCCAGTTGGCATCAGCAGGAGCGAGCCTTGTGACACTCCTCAGTACTTGGGGTTAGAAAAATGACTTGACTTCATTTCCTCCATTTAAGTGAACACACAAAAAGCGCTGTCCTGTTCATCTCTGTAACCATTGCTGTGCTGGCACACGACCTGCCATGATGGAAACAAGCCGTCACTTACTACATGGAAAATGTCAATGTAACCGCAGGAGCAGTGACACGGGTGTAATAACTTGTAGTGTCACTGTAACCCTATAGTTATGGATGCTGCGTACATATGCACAGATCTGCTTCCCACCCCCTCTTCTGCCTGCGCTGAGTGCACAGCGTCTGAGCACCATTCCTTTCCTACATAAAGCTTCCAGTGTATAGAAGTGTGTAAAAATCAATTGTGAATAATGTGATCAGCCTGTACAGTGGCATCTGATAGAGCCTTCATCCTGACGTACGAGGCGGACGCTGCACGCTAAAATGTATATATGCATGAAGATTAGTTTTAAAAGTCTTACAATTTCTACCATCATTCAGGAGACGCACAAAATTATCACCTTGAAAATTACCCCAATATATTTGGGCAAATAATTAACTCACCCCTATACCTCTATTGTGGTGGCTGGAGCTGCATCTCTTTGGTGCGGCTGTGATGTTCAGTGATATTGATCATATTGCTTCTCACAACTGTTTTCCAGGTTTGTCTCAGTCTGGAGCGCAGTCAACAGATTGGCACCTCCTATGTGATGTATATGATGTACCAAAGGCACATACATCACAGGAGGGGCTGGAGGCATATATACATCACAGGAGGGGCTGGGGGCATATATACATCAAAGGAGGGGCTGGGGGCATTGACAGCACTAGATGGGCGCGAACAGGATAGGTGGAAATGGACAGGACTGAAGGAGCACAGATATCACAAAGGGGACATGGACAGCACTGGGGGGGTGTCCCACAGCACTGAGGCAGGAGTCACACAGCAGGGAGGCCGGTAAGCTTGCTGCTCCTTTTCTGTGGAACAGAAGCGCATGTCACACTTACCCTGCCCACAAAGTCCTCAGCATGCTGGCACAAGCCAGTGGGAGGACCTAATGCTATGCGCACCACACTTTGTGATTTAAAGAGCTGGCAGCCGCCCGAGTACTGCGGTCCCCAGGAATATGCCCAGGGCCACATAAAAAGTAATCGCAGGCCGCATACGGCCTGTGGGCTGGAGTTTCCTCCACCCCTGTGTTAAAGGGAATCCGTTACCAAGATTTGCCCCTATAAGCTGCGGCCACCACCAATAGGTTTTTTGTTTTTACAGATCGGCCTGGGCTCTTACAGTATTGTAGAATGCTGTATATGAGTCCACTGGTGGTGGCCACAGCTTATAGGGGAGACATCTAGAAACCTCTCCTGCACATAGTGCATTTTGCCATCTGTCGGTAACAGTCGGACTTCCAGTATGTGCAGAATGAAGAGGCAGGGTGTGTGCCATGGCTAGTGTAGGATTCTATTATACTTTCCTCTGATTGTTCCACTCCTGGGTTTGGCCGCAAATACTGAGGTGAAAAACTTTCCAAACCCTGACCGTGTGCACGTGGCCTAATATTCTAGCCAAATAGCTCACTGGTCTACCACACCGAACGGCTGACTCCGTGGCCCTAATCTAAAAATGCGTGGGGTTCTGTTGAAAAATTCACTTGTCTATTTCACACAATTAACTGCCATAACCAAAAATGACCTTCCCAAGTGATACAGGTGCGTGTTACATCACAATAGCCACCAAACACACTTTCAGACTTTGCTGCTTTGCACAAGAAGGCGCTCGGCTTAATGTGCAACCTGAGGTGGAATATGTACAACTGAGCAGCAGACCCCCCCCCCTCCCCTAGGCCACCAATCCCAAATGTGAGCGGAGTTCCCTCCTGTACATACATGTTCCCTTCAGCTAGCTGTAGGAGGTATGCCAATAAATGAGATCTGTTGCTAGGATTGCAGCATTCTTCCAATGTTGCATGCTTTCACCATTTATGTTCCTTGAACGTGAAATACCTAGAATACTCCTACGTAGTTCAGCTTGGATCCCTTCTACATCCAGAAAATCATTTTGTGACTGTAGACTCTGCAGTCGCCTTTTGTGTACATCCTTGTAATGGGAGTTCCTTTTTGTAAGCAAATTACTTTGTCATCTTTTCCTTCTGAGTGATCCCACCTTACTTTACCCCATAACGCCTTTGTTGTGTAAGTCAGAACACTGCCTTTCCCTTACCCCTGCACGTTATCTGAAGAGTTGCTGATGTCTGGGATAGTGCTTAGAGTCCTCCATCAGGGCTTCACCCCCAACCCAGTTTATATATTTATGTAGACCTTTCATGGCCCAGTCCAGCAGTACCTTTTATGTGACACCCTGGTCTATCAGGTCGTCATAGGGTATTGTGCAACCTGCCCTTCTGCACAGTATCCAATCCTCCTTGGTTACGGATCCTTATCCTTTTGGTGTTGCTAAGAGCTTAGCCAGTCAAAACCCTAGAAACACTTGACACCAGACACACCATTGGGAGGCCTGAAGGGAATAGGGCTGCCCACTTGGGAGGTTGGTAGGGGAAGGTAGGAAAGTGAAAGGAGAACTGAGGAAGGAGTTGAAGGAGTAGGAGGTAGTGGTGACTCTCTATGAGGGAGAGGTCACCGGGTTGGAGCAGGGCTCCTTGAGTACTAGGTGGCAGACGTTGGTCTGGGCCTGGTAGGACCTGGAATTCCGGTCGCAGGGGATCGTGTCAAGGGCAACGGACTGCCAAAGAGGGCAGCCGGCGGCTTTGAGCCATGTCCGGGCAGGGGCCAGGGCACGACTGGGTACGCGGACCCTAGGCCAGGAAGTAGCTTCAAGCGTCCTGGTAATTTACCCGACGGGGGTGAAGCCTTCAAGATTCATCCCTCACTCACTCCAAATTTGGGGTACTAGCGCATCGATGGGTTAGGACTTTCCCTGACACAGTCCACCAAATCCCGAGAGTGTACCTTTAGAGCAAGCTCACTCCGTTAGCCATACGGGTGAGTGAAACCTGACTAGTCCCACACTACAGGGTCCAAACCGTGAACAAGGTGCCACGGAAAAGGCCACAGGCTAACAAGCAACACAAAGGGCACAGACCCAAGCGTGCTCCCTCCAGGCTGCAGCGGTGCTCAGAATTCTGGTTTGCAAGCTGTCGGTGTCAGTATTCTTGGACTGAGTAAGCAGAGACACTTTCCTCTCCCAACGGCACCCCTTCACCACCATAACCGGGGCACGAAACCCCCCTACCCATGGAGAGGTTAAACAACATGCTGCCGCACAATCGCCACCGGGCTCCCCCTTTCCCCCAACAGCAGCGGTGGTATGCCACCTTACCACCCACCTTGGGTGGCGTCACGAACTTCTAACTCCCCTGTACATGCTCCCCTTTTCAAACTCTAGTGTCCGCACGAACCCCCGAGTCCGGAGACCCTTCGAGCCACCGCGGTTCCGGATCCGAGCGGCTCAGCCGCTGGCACGGGGGCGGTACACCTCCATGGCCAGTCTTTTCTTCGGTTACTGAGAAATCCGTGTTTGAATTGATAAGGAAATGAGCCTGAAGATCTGAAGCCTCTGTCACTCTGGCTCTATTCCTCACACTGCACCAGCTCTTCCTCGCAGTGTTGGGACTGGCTCTCCTGGGAAATCACATGACAGCAGCTGATCAGTGCTGGCTTCACTCTTCCCCCAGTGGTCAGTGATTGGGAGGAGAGGAGCTAAATTTGTGGCCAGTGGGCAATTTTACAATATCCAGATGTAACTTATTGCCCGTGGTACCACAGCCCGAGCGGTATTGATTTAATGTGTAAGCTGTATACGTCTAAAATGGCTCACGGAGGAATTTGATCCTCTGAACTTTAGATGCATTTCATAAGTTTGCTGATAGCACGCTCCATACATATGTGCATCGGATCAAGGCCGCAGTCTAGTCAACCATTATTCAGCCAGCAAACGAAGGCTTTGCTTCTAAAGCTCACCCAATACGGTTTCCAATGTAGGATCATCAGGGGGTGCCTGTGTTCCGTTATCCTTAAATCTTGCACATTAGACATGACTAAGTGTAGCCCAAGACTAATTAAAGGTTTTTTATATTTTTTGTTTTGTCGTGGTTTTTTTTTTTTTTTTTTTTTTTTTTGTAGTAAAAATCCTTTCCTCTGCTCAGAATGAAGAGCATAGCACTGGATTCAATGTTTCAGGATGAGGACCGGACAGCGAGGTCAGCCATGACTGTGCTATTCCAGGCAGTCTGGCTGGCAGTACCGTCACCACACTCCATTTTCCTTTTGCACTGTAGATGGTTAATATTAACTCTAGATGTACAGATCCATTCTGTATTGCGCTCGTACAGCAAACCATCGCCCTTTACTGAAGTTTACGGCTTCTCGCAGCGGCTTTTACATATCCTAGAAACCTCTTAATCAGGAATGACATTCCCCGGATTGCATTTCATATACTTGGCACTGCTACTAGCCGCAGCTCCCAAGAAACAAAGTCAGAGGTGAATGTATAAATACACAATGAGCAGTTTTTAGCCCCCAAAATGCGGATTTACTAAAAGCCACAACCTTCAATTAAACATATGAGGGTTGCATTGAAATCTCAAGTGTGGAAGCTGAATCTTTGTGGGGGGGTTTCCGTCTGGCAGCAAAACTTGGATTTGTACCACCCACTCCACTGTTCATAGGCATAGGACTTGTAGATTCAGATAGAAGAAGGATAATCAGAATAGTGTGTGTGTGTGTGTGTGTGTGTGTGTGTGTGTGTGTGTGTGTGTGTGTGTGTGTGTGTGTGTGTTTTTTTCTTTGTTTTTTTTTAATAGTGATTATGAAATAAAGTATACTTAATACAAAATTTAAATTCTTTAGTTTTTATTGTCCTGAAACACTGGAGGCTGCCACCTTAGATTTTGTTGTGTGTAACGACCGTTCCCTCAAATACGGCAGTTGTCACTCTCCGTCCCCATGTCTGCTTCCTGCTGTGACCTGGACAAGCCCTCTGGGCTGTCCAGATCACAGCAGAGGGAGGAGATCACCGCCATCTTTGTGGAGCTCACAGCGTATGCTGTACTTTCCACCTGTCACCCACCGGGATGGGAGTGCCGGGCCGCTGCTACCATCTGTCCACTACCAAACCCGCCCCCCCCCCCCCCCCCGCCCCACTAACGTGCTCTAGTGTGCTCAGCTCTGGCCTTCGCTCCCCAACTCAGTGGAACATGGTATACTGAGGAGCGGTATATACAGGTGTGCGTGTGGGAGAGCATTTTGGGAGTTGGGGGTGCATATTGCGAATCCCTGCATCTAGTAGCATACATAGAAATACTTCTTCTAAACATCTCTAAAGATCCTTTTGCTGTGCTAGTCAGCGAAGGGACGTGTGTGTGTGTTTGTTTGTGTTTGTGTTTCCGTCCGGAAGTGCCGGGCATTCTGATCGTGCACACTGACCCTAAACCAGGTGTCTAATGCAGTGACAACGTACACAGGTGCGCGTTACCATCGATGACGCTGGGCAATGGGCATTGAATAGCATGTTAGCAAGCCCCTGTGGGCGTGTTACTATTTTAAGAGGGTGGACTAGTTGGGGGAAGGGGTGGGGAACTTCCTTGTGGCTAGTCCCTGCGCTCATTAGCATAGCATATAAACTATTTATGCTAGTGTATGCAGGAGTTAGTAATATGCACCCAGAACTGCTCATTTTTGTATGTATTTGTTTTTCAAGGATTTGTTAGGACTTCTTTTATTGCTGCTGCTCCCCTTGAGGCTATGTGCCCACGGGGGGCTTGCTTCTGTGGATTTTGCCACGGAAAACCTGCAAATTTATCTGGATTTTCCTGACAAATCCGCAGGTTTCAGCAAACAGACACTCCCCATGTTATCCTATGGGACATGGGGAGTGTCTGTATCCACGCTGCGGAAAGTGCGGCTGCAGAATATGCTGCGGATGTCCCACAGCCGCACATAACTGCATGTCAATTATTCCTGCGGAAATCCCGGCCCTCCACTATTTAAGGTTTACCGCAGCTATTCCACTGTACTACTGCAGCTAAAAATAGCTGCGGATACCGGCGGGCAGCTGCGGTAAACCTGCGGCTGTACCTGCGGATATATCTGCAGGTACGAGCTCCCGTAGGCACATACCACCGCACACCCACATGTAAGGCTAAGTTTCTGTACACCATAGTCGGAGGGGCAGGTGCCCTGCTGGTTTCCTCATCCAGTATGATGAGCTATCATGCATGCATCCTTTTTAATTTTCCCTGTTGTATATATTTTGCTAGAAGTTATGCGAAGAATGCCATTTGAAGAAACCAATTGAGTGTTCATCAATCTGCAGCCCGGTTTCCTGTAGGTGGCAGTAGGATGTGTGTTTAGAGGGTATGTCCTTAGTTCCGCAGAGAATTGGGCTATGTAGTAGAATAAGTAAATACAAATTTGCGATCTCCTGGAAGATTTCTAAGCTGCCGGTTTACAATTGTATGGATCCTTTGGAGCTCTTCTGTCCAGTGTCTAACCTGCCTTTTCTCATTGTGTGGTGTGTTTTTTTGTTTTTGTTTGTTTTTTTTTTTTTCTCCCCTTCCAGTTGGGTTTGTTAGTAGCAAGTGAAATCAGTATGTTGCTTCATACGCAGCTTCCTCACAGTGCTGAGTAGCTCCACTGCCAAATTAAGATGTCTGTTATACTGGCATTCCAGCCTATTGACTCAACAAATAGCTGAAAGTCACAGGTAATGCTGCTATGCATACTTGTCATGAGGGGAAAAAATAAATAACGCCCTCTTTGAAAGTCTTTAATTTTACATATCCAGAAAAACGTCTGGTTCTTAAAACGCAAAACTTCAATTTGTCGCTCGGACAGCAGATCTGTGAATCCTCTGTCCCCTGTTGGAGGTTGTCCAGCATTAGTGGTGACAATGGTCATATGCAAGCATGTTATGCATACTTCCAACCACATTCCATCTAGACTTGCTCGGCTTCTCTCAGGTCACTTGTATTGTGACAGGATCTGTACGTCTAGTTGGAATGTGGCCAGTAGCTTGGATATCCCATACTTGCAGTCACATGACTAACACTTTTCAGCAATGGCATTGGAGAATCTTGACTAGTTGTAGAGATTCACAAATCTTTAGACTTTAGTGCCAAACTCTTGACAACCCCTTTCTAAAGCGGTTGTCCACTACTTTAACATTGAAGGCCTATCCTTACTATAGGTCATCAATGTGTGATCGGCCAGTTGTCTGACACCCCACACCTCTGCCAATCAGCAGCGGCGTGTGGCTGGAAATGCTCAGTTCCAGAGCTGCCCCGTTTTCTGGTAGTGTCAGAGTACTGCACATCCGCCTCCCATTCATAGCAATAGGAAGCGGATGTGCAGTAGTTGGCCAAGGCTACTATCAGAAGACAGAGCAGCTCTGGAATTGAGCCTTTCTGGCCTAAGGTTGCTGCCCGCAGCACAGAGCACCTGACCGGCCATGGTCTGACATCCAGCACCCCCACCGACGATATATTGATGACCTATCTTAAGGATAGACTGTCAACAGGCTGTACACTATATTGAGTAAATATAACCTGATATAACACATGAACTGTTCTTCATAGTGGCCTAGTTTTTACATTTTTCTTATTTAAGTACACCCCATGAATCAAACTACTCAAGCAAAAGATTGTGCTGCGTGACTTGATCTTTCTGGAGTATTTTTTCCATTCTTTACAACATTGCCCACAAACCTGAATGAACTTGTGGTGTTTTCCAGTCATTAAAACACAGATTTGCTGGTGTGCATAGAATTGCCTTGTTGCATGACCCAGTTTTTGGCAATGATTCTAGCTTTTGGATAGATTAGCCTCACATCTGTCTCTAGCAATCATTAGTATACCATGAAGATTCATGGCGGACTCTACAACAAAGGTGCTCAGGTGCTCAGGTCCTGTGGCTGAAAAACAAGCCTAAATAACCTGTCCACCAGGTTTTGATAGTGGGTATGAGGTATTTGTGCTGATAGTTTGGTTTTTCTAAAGCTGGGTGTTCTGGAAAAACGTTAATATCCAAAACTGTGGGCAAGGTATTGTGGTCAAATGTCAATATCCAGGACTGGGTGCAGAAAGAAGGTTCTCTATGATAAATAGAAATTAATTCCTTCAATAGTTTGCTGAAACGACAGTGAATATTTACCATACGTTAGACCCACACTATTACCAATGGCTCAGCTGCAGACCGCAGGGTTGCTATTTTACATACTGGTTTGTATATGTAGCGCCCAGAAAAGCAGGTACTTGGCCCCGGGCGGTAACAAATGGGAATGTCACTCTGGTGACCGTTGCCTGGTGCTGTGCTCTGGGCCCATTTTGTTAATGGGGGGTTTTTACAGGGGGATACTTTTTTTTTTTTTTTTTTTTTTTTTTTTTTTTTGTGTGTCATGTGACGTCACCTGCAGGTTGTGGTTAATGATGGAGAACCGCCGCTGCTCAATGTGGGTACTCCCAGGGCTGGTGGTGATTGCAGCAATGGTGTTAGGCCCTCCGCAGGTAGAGCTGTGCCTGAGAGATGTAGTGGGGCAATAATGGAGACCACACCAGGTTGTCTTTAACAGTCTCTACTCGCTGTGGACCCAGGGGTTGCTGGTTCAGGTCCCAGGAGGACCAGTGCCAATGTAGTGACCCAGGTTGCTCTGTCCCCGACACTCTCTGTAGATTGAGTCCCCGCAACGTGGAGTGTTTGGGGACCACGACTGTCCCTTTTGCGGTACAGTCTCCTCCGTACGGCGGGCAGTGCGGACCCTGCGGGGAGGTAAGTGTCCGAACCCCAATCTTAGTTTACTGCTGATGCCCCCGGATTATTTGGTTCGGTGAAGGTGTCCTTACCGGGCAGGTATTTAATAAACAGTCTAAAACTTGCGCTTGACCGAGGGCCCTGTGCCCCGTTCGTGCTCCGGTCCCAGTCCTGGCTACCTCTCTCCTGTGCCTCCGGGGTCATCGTTACACGGACCCAGCTCAGGCACGTCCATACACCTCTCCTGTGTGCTCCCCAACTCTCAACTACCCTCTGACTGACCCCTCCCAAAAGGCTGGCTATACCCAGGGACTCGTTCCCAAGGCGACCATCCCCTTACGTGGTGAAAATGGCACTGGTTCTCCAGGTCCCAGGGGGTAGGTCATGCATCCCCCTAGAGGATGCATTTCCTTGTCTCAGGGGTACTACATATAGTTGTAATGACCGTATAGAACACGTATCTCATGCAGGAGACCTCTTCATGTAGCATGCCTATGGACGATTAGATTCGGAAAGTGTCCTATTGGCTGTTCTATAGCATGGTATGTGACCTGTGCGGGGTGTCCACCATCAGTGTCAGGATGGTGAGATCAGAACGCATTGCTGTCCATCCTGTGCTCGCTAATCTTGAGGCAGCATTGTGAGGCTCTGTGATCTAAAAACTGCAAGATTTCAGGCTTTCTACATAAATGATAGGAAGATACTCTGATCCAAAAGAGATGCTAAACAGAACTAATTTTCCAAAGATAGTATGACTTAAAGTAAAAAGCCAATGGTACTCCTTTTCCCTCCTGAAGGGGATGCAGAATATCCTGGCTACCATCTCCTACGTTATGGCTTCAGAGTGACGTGGCACAGGTTTAAGGCATAATAAAGTCTAATCCTTTTCACCGCTACGTCTAACATACAAGCAGGTTCATAGACTGGTGTACTTGTCTGTAAATGAGAAGGTTTGTGACTAGAACACACCATATAATCTACTGGAGTTAATACAAGTGGCCTGTGCGGAGGACGTGCTGGCCTGTTTATTGCCATTACTGTCCCACTGAAAATCGCAGATGGAGGATAGCACAGACGGCTGACAAATGGGCTTGTCCCTAGCTGAATTTTCAAGTGGAAAAATCGCTGCTTTAATTTCCCTTGTGAATAGAAAAGACATGCAGCTTTGTTGGCATAGATGAAATGGTTGATTCACTGAATGCACAATATATAGTGGACTGTGCGTGTGTATGGGGCCTGTAAAAACTGGTGTCAGATAAAAGCTAGGCTTTAGATGTGGTCCGTCATACCAGACTGGCAGCTGCAGTGTTAGTGGGCACAGTCAGTGTAGTTTGCACTTCATTCAGTTTGTGTTTCCCACTCCCCTCACGTTTGTGACACAAGAGTGATTAAGTGTTAGAGAAGGAAAAAAAACACTAGATATTTGACATGTGACTTCGACATGTGTTAAAGAAAAAACAAACAAAAACAAAGTGCAACTGCATCTGTCAAGAACTGCAAGTGGGAATAGCCCCACATCCACTTGCAACGACTGTGCAGTAGTATTGCTAAATGCAGTTTGTTTCCTTTTGCCTCCAGCAAGCATAGATGCTAAATAAGTTAAATACAGTATATGGCATCTCTCCTCAGTCACAGCAATGTTACCTCTGGCAGTGATGCTGTCAGTTTGAGGTAATGTTCTGCAATCCACTGCAACAGGTAACTAGTTGCATGGCAATGACCTCTAGAAGTTATGCCTTTTTGACCTCTAGAGTTCCGGGGCATAAAGATACATGGAGTAAACTGCGCTCTTATAGAAGACATTACAAACCACTGGAAAGTAGATGGTTACATTATTCAACACATTTCAAAGTGGGAATTAACTTTGAAACACATTGAATAACGCACCTATATCTACTTACCAGTGGTTTGGAACTTCTTTTTCTTGTACAGCAGCGCAGTTGCATCTGGTTCCTACATACTGCATTAGCTTCTGGGCTTGTGGACCTTGCGGCAGCTGTTTACACTCGTACTACTGGTTGTGGGTGACCCAACCATACACGGTGAGCACCTTACTAGCATACCTTTTTGTTTTGATAAGACCCTATTGTGCTTGTTTGTGCACAGCATTTTGAAGTGGCATAAAGATCAATTGGAAGGAGGTTGTAAAATATATCTATCTTCTTGAGATGGACAGTCAGTGTTTAAGGAGAGAAGAACATCAAATGCCTAGCTGTGTTGGTGGATCTCGGTGGTAGTGGCACTCTTAAGGCAAATCTGGAGGTGGGATTTAAGGGAGGTGGCTAGGAAAAAGAACTCTGGGCTTTGCCCACTCTTGGGATTGTATGGGTGAACCTGATCGAGTTGACTGAGGTGATCTAATCAGAGGGTGCTGTAGGCAATAAAGCCAAGACTGTCCACTTGAGAAGATTCTTTGGGTGAAGTCCTTCTTTTGCAATCTGCTCCAGAGCTGGTGGTGGCTCCACAGTACCTTGAAGCTGTGGTGGCTACTCCTCTATGCAGGCTTCCTGGTGGTGGGACTTCAACACATTGCTGACAAACTTTAGCAGTGTACAGTCTCTGCAGAAGGATTCTCCAGCTAAAATTCTGAAGTATGGTGCTCAACTGGCACACATAGGCATCACACGCTCATGAGGGAAAAGCAAGCTGGCCAGTAATTTAAAGCTCCACTCTCCTACCGCATTACTCCTTCTCACACTTTCTTGCAGCCACGCTGCATTCACGTACTGCCTAGCTTGCCATTGTCTTGTGCTCTTTTTTTTTTTTTAACCCTTAATTTTCAATGGGGCGAATGTGGAGGGTGATTTGAACTTCTTTTTTTTTTTTTTTTTTTTGTGTTCTAGTACCCTTAGGGGACTAACTATCAGCAGTCTGGTCGCTATTTCTTGTAGATCAGAATAGCATTTCTCTGATCTGCACAAAAACAGCTCTCACACACAGCCCTCCACCGGCTGTAAGAGGAACGGACTCCTGATGGCTACTGGAGTCCTCACATGACCCTGTTCTACCATGGCAACCATCGGATCCTTGTGATCACATCATGTGATTTCCGATGGAGCTGGGTAAGTGAGTGCTTACCGTGGCCTGCTGTTAAATCGCACTGACATTTTCATAGCGTGCTGTAAGGGGTTAACAGGCACGAGTGGGTAGCGAATCCACTCGTGCTTGATAGCCGCATATGTCAGCTGATTTGAACAGCTGACATGTTTAGCGATTGCTGCCGGCGGCAGCAGGCAACGTTTCACCTGACCCGTTCCATGATGTACCCAGTACGTCATGTTTCGTGAAGAGGTTAAAGGGAACCAACCACCAGGATTTTGCTACATAAAGTAAAGGCAGTGCCATACTGGTTCTAGGATGATGAATCCAAGCATAGCTTTTTGTTGTAAGAGCGGATGCTTGGTTGCTGAAATATCTGGTATCCGTTATAGAAATGCACTGCACCTTGATTGGCGTCTGTAGCAGGGGCGGGCTTTTGTTAGTCGGGTCCTCGCTGTAAATTCCTCTTCATGCATCCTCTATGGCCTGCACTTTTTTCTTTAACTATTGCACTAAAGGTAAAGCAGACAGCTGTGGCTGTCTGATAGATTCCTCCATTATTAACCCCTGAGCTTGATGCCAGCTGTCAATTCACAGCTGTGATCAACCCCCAAAATATTACCCTGTTTAACACCTCATCAGGGTAATTGGGCAGAGCCCGTCAAAGCAGCAGAATTTGTGCATTTTTAATGGATGCGCCACTTTTTTGGCTGCTATTTTTAGGCTGGAAGGGGCTAAATTTGCATGGGCCTTCCAGCCTGATAATACCAGCCCCAGCTGTCTGCTTTACCTTTGCTGGGTACCCCACATCTATATTTTTGTGCACAGCAGCATCCAGACATCTTGCTCTATGCCAAAAGTCTTGTTTATTTGGCTGCGCTTCAGCTTTTCAACAATCGTTATTCAGCACCTGAACTGACGCTTTTGTGAAGTCCATGTCCGAGCCTCGGACACTAGGTGTCTAGTATAAACCTTGAAATTTACAGTTCGGGTTCTCTTATCGCTAGTTGAAACATTTTTTTTAAATGTGATAAATTTCTTAAAGAAATCTACCTTTTAAAGGTGATGTCCATAGCCTGGAGTGTCTGGGCATTTCAGTTATGTAGCAAGCCTGCCCTGTGCCTGAGCACCGCCTTTGTGTGATTGTTGCCTCCATGAAATTCAGTCCTGAGTCTGAAGAGATGTGACTAACTTTTATATTATGCCGCAGGCAAACGGAGCTTGGTTTACCTTGCAATCCTTCCATTGGCAGCTCATGAGGGACATGTTGCCTACTAGGCCCTTTTGAATAGGCTACTAAATTTGTCAGTAATAACAAATGTCATCAATATGTCCCTGCAAGCCCACAGTTGGAGGGGGACACTCACAAGGATGCATCAAGGGACACAGAAAAAAGCAAGTTCTACATGTTCATCAAAATGCATGGCTTGTTGGGGATCCTCCAATCAGTGTTACATGCCGCTGGAGAAGGGGGACAGGTGGATGTACGAGGGGGACGGGCACAGGCAGGGGACGAGGCTGACTACAAACTGCCCCAGCCAAGTGCTGAAAGTGAGCCAATGGGGTTCTGTGCTGGGAAGCCTAAAAAGCTGCATGCTCGATTGCTTGTGATACATCGGGTATACCGTAGGCATCAAAGGGACTCTCCATAGAATGCAAAATGGGGGAATTGGGTTTCAATCTAACAAGCTGGTGGATCGCTAGAACAAGCCATTCCCTGCTTGGCAAAGCTTTGGTTAGCAGCTCCTGACATGTGCTGCATCTTTGTTGTTGGACCAGATGCACTGTGTGAACAAAGCCTTTAGGGGTATTCCAGCACGGACTGTCAGGAACAATGTGAGTAGTTTTCAGCAGTCAAATTGTAATCGCTGGTCAAGGTAGATCTTGTGGGGAGCCCCTTGTATGCACTTGGTCGGATCTGCCAAAAATGGACCTGCGAGGCTGATGGACACCCAACGCTTACTGATGCATAAGCTTTTGAGGGTTGCCTGTCAGATCTACAGAAGAGCAATGGTACCAGAAACTGATATAAAAGCTGCCATTGGCCATAATGGGCATCTGAACACTGCACATCCAAATGCCTCGTGAACTTGCACAGCTGCAGAGTTGTGCCCACGCTGAACCCTGCCCACTGTAAGGCTTCTACACCTGGTGCATGGGTGTCAGAGTTGGACCGTAGTGCAGTGGAAGGTGACCTGCTGGAAATCCTGGCATTCATCTGGGTGTCACCTATTCATTGTAACTAGTGATGAGCGAGTATACTTGTTACTACTCGGTACTCGCACGAGTATCACTGTACTCGGGCTACTCGGCGGGGACCGAGTAATCTCGTGATACTCGTGCTGTACTCGTGGTCTTCATGTTGGCGCTCTTTTTAGAGCCATCCCTTATGCAGGGATTGGCTGGCAGACCACTGCAATGCCACAGCCCTGTTGTGGAATTGCAGTGATTGGCCGGCCCGCACAGCGTGACCGTGCCTTTAGCCCGACACTTCCCCGCTCGGCTACGGCGCCTCCCGCACTCCACTCCGCGTGTGTATATATATATATATATATGCACGCTTACACACGCACGTTTTTTTTTTTAATTTACAGTTTTCTGGTTTCTACATGCTGCCGGGGGTGATTTCACAAAAATACTCGGGTCTCCCATAGGATAACATTGGGCTCGGTGCTCGGGCCGAGTACACGAGTATCTTGGGAGGCTCGGCCCGAGCCTCGAGCACCCGAGCTTTTTGGTACTCGCTCATCACTAATTGTAACCAATAAACTACACCTTTTTGTGGCAGCAGTGTTCCCGAATTGCAGTGCCTTGTTTTCAGCAGGATGGAGATTTAAGGAATATAAAAAAAAATTCTCTAGACTCCAAATGTTTGGGTGTTTTTTTTTTTTTTTTTTGTTTTTTTTTAAGAACTTGCAATTTTCACATCACAGCGGGGATTTTCTTAAACGCTGCCTTCAGGTTCAGGAAATGCATGTACATATCCACAATTGTCAGATCTGGCCACTTTTTGCAGTGATGCATCTCATGAGCATGTGCAGAAGAGATTGTGCAGGATTAGGGTGTGGGTTGTGACCTCGCTGATTGTGATTGGTGAATCCTATTATCCGCTGTATATAGAGGCATTGTACTCCTGCATCTGACAATGATCCTTGCTGAAATCTCGTGATGGATCAAGGTTGTGTGTGGCCAGTGTTAAAGTGACAAAATAACTAATGTGGGGTTTTTTTGTGTATTTTTATCATATGGAAAACTATGGCGACACAAAAACACAATTTTGATATTTTTCTGCTGGTTTTTGCTGCAAACGTCCAAACGCTTGTTACGGATCAGCTGCTCTGGTGGAATAAGCACCTTTAGGCTATGTTCACACTAGAAAAATGATTTTTCTTAAATTTCGTAAGAGTGCACCTGTGTTAAAAAACGCACCAAAACGCACCTGCGTTTTTGCCGCTTTTTCAGTGCGTTTTTACCGCTGGTTGCTCCCTGCGTTATTGTGCCTATTATATATGGCAAATAACGCAGTTAGCTGCAGAAAAGTGACATGCTCATTCTTTTTCTTAAGAAAATCTACTGAAAGAATTTTCTTAAGAAAAAAACGCAGTGTGCGGACAGCTAATTTTTTTTGCCATAGGTTTTGCTGGGGAATGTCTGCAGAAAGGTTACAAGAATTTCTCAAGAAATTTCTGCAGCAAAAACGGACCAAAAACGCAGGTAAAAAACGCAGTGTGTGAACATAGCCTTACAACATTAGATGGTGGTCATGTCACTGCAGAAACCTCCGATTATCCCAGAGATGGCTTCATGAAAAATGTATGTGGTTTTTGTCTCCCAAAGCCCCCCCCATCCCCCAAATACAAAAAGCAAATATGGCTGTGCAAACAATCGTACCATGTACTTTGCGCTCCCAAGCATTTTGGGTTTGTAAAAGCTTCCAGTGTGATGTATTAGTCCTAGTGACGAGCTCCAAGCAGATCTAAGATTGCCATCTGTTCCTACTGCAATACTTACCTCCTCAGACCCCGAGATCCGCTTCTAGACAGGATCCTGTGGGCCTCTCTGGATCTCCCACTAGCCCCCACTGCAACCTTTGTACACCGCCAAATGTGCTAATGCTCCATGGTGACGCTACAACTCCGTGAAGAGCTGGACGGCCTGCTTTTAAAGGGAACCTGTCATGTCGGGGGGGTGGTTATATTATACCGCTCTAAACGTGTTTTTAAATTATGCAATGTGCATTGCTAACGTGGTTTAAAGAGAGAAAATTATGTGTTTTCTCTAAAAAGAAAAAACAACCTCTGCTTAGGTGAATGTAGTAAATACTTTAGGATTCAGTCATAGGGGCGGAGTCTTTGCTGGGATCAGTCACTGTCACTAAGTTCAGGTATGAGTTTTTTTTTATTTTATTTATACACGGTCATTTACAATGCTGGGGGCCAGCATTGTAATTAAACCACAGGTCCTTCAACATGCCTTCTCAGCTGAGCATTGGAGAAGTGGTGGATAAGGACCTGTGCTGCTGTCCTGATCATGTGACCATAATGGGCAGAGCTCAGCAGAGAAGTGAGGCTGAAGGACCTGTGGTCTAATCAATTACAATGCTGGGGCGTCAAAGTTCCAAAAGTCATGCCTGAACTTGAGTGACAGTGACTGCGCCCACAACAGCTCCACCCCTGTGACTGAGACCCAAGGTATTTACTGCATATGCAGTGGTGTGGGGTTTTTGTATTGTTAAACGCATGGATTTAGTTTTCTTTAATCATGTTAGTGAGGCACATTGCATCATTTAAAACCGCAGTTTAATATGGCGGGCCTGACTGGAGGTCTGGCTTGTTTTTCTGGGTGCTATGGTGCCACATGTTACATTATTCTGGCTGTCAAACGAAACAGCCACATACTAAAAATCGGTTGAAGCATATGCAATACATCGGTTAGGGGTGTCTAGAATCGGGGTGGGAATGTCACTGCGCTCTGTACAGCTTTGGCATTAATAGTTCTATGTGAAGGCATGGATTTGTCAGGTCTTATTTAGTTACAAGTTGTGAAATGTCTTGTTTAATGAATATCGTGGTCCTGTACTTGTCATGGTGTTTTCAGCTGTTGGTCTCAGACATCCATCTACTTCATGCAATGCCAGTGGACGCACATGCTCAGTCTCTCCACCTGGTACTCGGCCAGTGACGTGGAGCCATCCCTGCCATTGAACGCACCAGACATGGCGAGCGTTCTGCAAAGAAATCAGACTTGCTTCACAACAGCTCTATGGACATACACTTCAATAAGAAACTATAAAAGGGCTTGTTAATTACGGCACACCCACCAGGGGTCTGTAGAGCAGAATTAAACATATTGGTTCATTCACCCCTTCTGCAGCGGCACAGTTCCCGCAGTATCAGTGTTTCTGGCAGTGACGTGACTGTCACACAGGTAATGTTTAAAATAAGTTTTATAAATGGTAATATGACAATGTGACTACAATAGTGCATTATTAAAGGTCACAATTAAGTGTTTCCCCTCCCCCTTTCAGCTGGGCTTTTAGTTGTACTCTACTAGTCATCTGACCGCTGCAGTCGATTGCAGACGTCTGTAGTCTTATGATTTCCAAAAAGAACAGGCATCGCTGGGCCGGTGCAGAGTGCTGGAGTAGCCTGCTCTGGGCTTGTGATTTTGTTCCATTGTGTGGTTTGTAGCCGGCCTAAAGGCCCCGTCACACACAGAGATAAATCTTTGGCATATCTGTGGTTGCAGTGAAATCATGGACATATTGTTCCATTTGTACACAGCCACAAACCTGGCACTGATTGGCCACAATTTCACTGCAACCACAGATCTGCCGCAGATTTATCTCTGTGTGTGTGTGTGTGTGTGTGTGTGTGTGTGTGTGTGTGTGTGTGTGTGTCAGGACCTGTAGGCCAACAAAACAATCCACCATAAAGTACCGTAGATGTAAAAGGGGGTGGGATGAGGCGACCCCGAGCCAAGCATCGCCAGGCATGAAATGGTGATGAAGAATAGATATTCCAGAAAGGTGCATACAATGGGTGACTTGAGACAAAGGGAATTTAGCCATTAATGAACTTTACTACAAGTGTCTGCCCAATGACAACTGCAGCAGTTACATAAAGTTATGGTTTACAAAAAGGTTGTGATGTTCTAATGATATGGCCCTCTTGGCGTACAGAACGTTTTTGTATTCTGGCTTTTCTGCAAACTGAAGCCATTACTGTATATTTCCATGGGCTAACCTGGTGGCTTCTCTTGGCTTTCAATGACGTTGCATAACTTGTTGAGGTTGCGTCGTGTCTTCCACCTTAGGAAATGTGGAGGCTTATAAATGGCTGCATGAGTGGAATTTCTTGACAATGTGTAATCACTTGTGTTCAAACCTTGGTTCTCCTTCTAGATGACCGTATAAATGTACTACGGCCAATAGGATGTGCTTGTAAAAGGTTTCCTCACATCTGCTGATTTCCCCAGCAAATCCGGGCGTGAGCTGTCAGTCGTGGTCAGGAGGTGAAGGCTGCTCTTTTTGGGAACTAGTAAACTTCTCATGTATTGGTGAATGAAGGCAGGAGCAAACATTACAGGGTCTCTGCCAAGTATGTATATTTAGAAAAGGTCCGTGAAATAGAAAAAGGTCTCCTTGTCTGGTTTCTGTGCAATGGAAGTCTTGCCTAGACATTGGTAGTGACACCTGAGACAGTCGGTGAAGATTGTGGTTGTCAGGCAATGCATGTTCAGCTCTAAGTTTGGCAGCCATATTGTCCCAGCAGGTCATCACCCTTCAATTCGGATTTACTTAGTGTTTGCTAGTAGTTTTAGAAACAAGAGGCTTTTCACCTCTGTACGCTATCTGTTATGAAGTCTACCATAAACCTTCCGAGGTGGACTGCGCCATGGCTTCACTGTTTATGGCCGGTTACATCTGCAGTGAATGACACAGCTGTATAGAGCATTTATTAGAGTTGGGATTTCACAATATGAGCTAAAATTTGTGCAGATCATAGCCAAAGTCTGAATGGGAGGCAAAACAAAAATGTATACACAATTTCAGTGTATTTGCTGCAAAACCTTCTAAAAACACTTCTCAATTTGAAGACCCTCTAGCTAATTAGGGTCTAACATTACTGCATTTCTGGTAAAACCGCACTAATGGACTGTAACAAACTGGATCAAGTAGAGGGGTGTCAGCATGTCCCAATTCGGGAAACCATAATGATTTACACTTATGCCACTGGTAGTCAGTGCGTACAGAAGCTTTCTTCTCCACAAGCCTTGTCCGTTCACTCCAGGTGTTGTAGGCTCTCTAGCCTTCCAGCTTGCCCCATATGAAAGCTTGTAGGCTCTCTAGCCTTCAGAGCTTGCCCCATATGAAAGCTTGTAGGCTCTCTAGCCTTCCAGCTTGCCCCATATGAAAGCTTGTAGGCTCTCTAGCCTTCCAGCTTGCCCCATATGAAAGCTTGTAGGCTCTCTAGCCTTCAGAGCTTGCCCCATATGAAAGCTTGTAGGCTCTCTAGCCTTCCAGCTTGCCCCATATGAAAGCTTGTAGGCTCTCTAGCCTTCAGAGCTTTCCCCATATGAAAGCTTGTAGGCTCTCTAGCCTTCCAGCTTGCCCCATATGAAAGCTTGTAGGCTCTCTAGCCTTCAGAGCTTGCCCCATATGAAAGCTTCTTTGAAGTCTCCTCTGCCAGACCGAGTGTATGCTCTGTCTGAGACATTGTTTGAGTAAGAAGTTGTGAATATTGATGTATTCTGAACAGGGTCCAGGTGAATCCAGTGTGTTCTTCATATGAATAAACTGAGGACATCTTCACAGAATATCGGGGTATTAGAACTGTGAAGCCTATTACAGGCAGCGTAAAATATTTCATTTTTAAAGACTCCGTTTGCAATTTTTAAATTAAATGAACCTTTATAATAAGGCCGCCCGGCTTGTGAATGAGTCTTCCAGTGTTTCTGGGGTTTGAGCAGTTCACATCATATGATGGTGCTCTGGACATCTGGTTACTATTTGCTGGGGGTTGTGGTGCTTGACAAGACTAGTCTTATTCTTTGTGCATCTGGTAGATATTTTGTAGGAATACTGGTTAGTGTATACACAGTATTCACATCATACAAAGTGCATTACCTAATAATCTTTTAAAATGATGTCCCTTTAAGTTCTTACATTGCATTAATTAGCATGAAAATACTCACGTTTGTGACTGACTTGCTTTTATCTATCTGGTTTCATTCTCTTGCAATGAGAGCTTTGATCTTCTATTGTGTACAGCTTGTTTCCATGAAGCATGGCATTCAGACTCTGAACTGTAGTAACATTCTAGAAGAGGAGTTAACTCTTATCATCCTAGTCATCTCTCTCCAGCCCATTGATTTTCTATGTAGCAGCTGCTTGCTTCTCCCTCTACTGAAGAGATGGTTAGAAATCCCAAGTCCCGTACCTTCTTAGAGCAGATCTGCTAATGGTTCTCTTCTCTAGCTTTTCAGAGCAGTGTGCTTGTTCAGTGTTCTGGAGTCTACACATCACTTGATGCTGAAATTGGTTTCTTATTTGTCAGTTTGTTGTTCAATGCTGAAGTTGGTTTCTTATTTAACCCTTTCACTGACATACTTGGGTGCCTACTTTGATGCCCATATTTTTGCCAGTTTTATAATTTTGCAGTGTACTTATATTAGGGCACATGAGTGCATTGTATTTTATTATTGTGGTGTTATTTTTGTTAAACCTGTAAAAAACTTAAAATACTAAATTGCTGAATAAGATACTGACAAATCAGAAACCAACTTCCGCATCGTACACATCACTATATTAACAAACACACTGGCTGAATGTGTTGCAGAAAAACTTGTGCTGAGCTTTATAGTTCTACTAATATTTATAGTCACTTGAGTGCCTCCCCCTCCCAAGAAGAAAAAAATTGCAGACTGATCATTTTACCCTTACCCTTATTTTAGGAAGCCTGATGCCAATGTGTACACAATATTTTGTGTAGGTTTTATTTAAGTGGTCAAGCTCTATGGCAACAAGCTGTCCACTATGTTGGATGAAAGATCTCGCAGCAGGAGAATGATGGCAGATAAATTGAAATTTGGCAAGTTTGTAACTAACTTGCTATTTCTGTATATACCACAGCTTCATAATGTGAGAATAGCCTTGTAAGAAGCAAATGAGCTATTAAAGAGTTTTCAAATTACATAGCAAAAACCTTCAAATTGTCTCTCCAGGAGAGACCAACTCTAGCGCCACCTATTGGAAGTAGCAATCCTAAAAGTCAAAAGCGGCCTTTTAATATGACCTAGGAATCTAGGATATATGCCAGATCAGAATCCCAATTTGCAGACACGGTGTTTCGGGGTGATTTGCCCCTCGTCAGTGCAAAGTGTGGGTAACTGATCTGGCTTATGAGAATCTATGTGGGGACCATGGGAGAGGACGGACTATTCTCCTTACCGAGACCTGACAAACCAGTCTGGCTGTCAGTGGTGAGGGGACTTAAAGCTGCAATGCCCCTCTGGGACACAGTATGTTGTAGGGGTTTAAAATGCAGGTTTTAGCAATGCGTCGATCAAGCTTCGTGCTGTTTTTACTTGCAGTAATTGTTTTAGCAACAGGAGCTAATCACTGCTGGACTACTAAATCAGCTAGTTTACCCATGACTTTTCCTGTGATAAGCAACTCACTGTCTATATACATTGTACATGCAGAGCCAGGTGTTGGCAGGGGCAGCTTTCTGAGCTCTGCTGCATTGCTAAATCTCAACTGTCAGAACTGCTGCACCCAGTAATCTAAGTGATATATTGTTGGATTCAGAGTCTTTGCCTACATTATGCTGCTCTCAGATGAGGTAGCAAACACCTGAGGTTCCCTTTTAATCTGTATGCTAATTAATATGGATACTACATTATATAAAGATGTGGATAGTAATCTTTATTACGTTTAGTAATGTGTAATGGCCTTTTTAAAAGCAATACAGATGAAGCGAGAGGGGAACATATCCTAAAAGGGCTACATTAAACGTGATCCGTTTTTCCGGAGTATTGTCAATCAGTGCTGCGGTTCTTCATGTGGATACAGGCTTTACCTTTTGATCTGCCCGGGGTCTGTTTACTGGCACATGGAGGTTACCTTTTTGTTTTTTGATGGCTCTGATAAACTGCTGTGAACATCTGCAGCCCAGCACACACATGCCACATGTGGGCCCACGCTGGAGTCCTGATGCTGCGCCGCCTCCTGGCAATGTGGCACCCGGTGGCAGCCGCTCTCACGGCGTGATGGAGAAAGCGTGCCTCTTCTAATCACACACACATTTGAAGGACATGAGATATAATTGTATTAATATAATTTTCCGCACTGCATTACCCTGGCTTCAGGAGCAGACTTTGTCCGCACTTCAAAGTGCTTCTAAATTTCCTTTTCCCTTATTTTTCTGTGCACAGCAGTGAAATGAAAGAAGCGGCTGTTCCTGTGGAATGTGCTTTGTTTTTATTGCAAATGGAAAGAAATTTGTAAGATCAGTAGGGTAGAAAGCGCCACAAGTGTATGCTTAAAAGCCTTACTTATTGCTTCCGCCTTCGTAGGGAAAGGGTCTAATGGCTGGGGTGGAGTCCTGGCTGGCTGCTACTGCAAGGATGCAATAGAAACTAAAGAGGCTTGATTTTTCACTTGTTTTGGGGGGTTTTTGGGGTGTTTGAGTTTTTTGGGGTTTTTTTAATCCGTTTTTCTGTTGAGTATCTCAGATTGCTCCATTCACACAAAGCTTTGAAAGTTCGACCCTGGAAGCACGTACACGCCGCCATTTTCCAGAAATGGAGATGGTGCTGTGAATTGTGGCAAACTTAGGCTAGTTTCACACTTGCGTTGGGTTGAATCCGCTGGGTCCGTTGCTGCGTCGTTTTGACGCATCCGTTATTTTTGTGGTGTCAACGGATGCAACGGGTCCGTTATTTCACAGGAATCCGTTAGCTGATTCCTGTGAAATAACGGACCGTTGCATCCGTTTGGCATCCGTTTGGCGTCCGTTAGGCGTCCGTCTAACGGAATCCGTCGGCTCTGTTTTATTTCTTTATTCATTTTTTTTCATTCTGCGCATGCTCAGTAGAAATTGGCGGAATCCAGCAGCGGATTCCGTTGTTAAGCACTTGGCAACGGAATCCGCTATCATAGGGAACCATTATAAATTTTAACCAAACCAACGGAATCCGTTGGTTGGCGTCATTTTGACGCCAGCATTTAACGTTACATTCTGCGTTTCTTCCGCTCGGCGGAAGCAACGGAGCATCAGCCAACGGAAGCAACGCAGGTACTTTTGGTACAATCCGTCATCAATGCAAGTCTATGGGAAACAACGGAATCCGTTAACGGATTCCGCTGTTTCTCAAGACAGCGGATTGCGGCAAAAAAAAAAACACGCAAGTGTGAAAGTACCCTTAGCCTGAAAACCAGGTATTTTAACTACACTACAGTTTAAAAGTTTGGGGTCACTTAGATATTTCCTTATTTTTGAAAGAAAAGCACATTATTTTTCAACGAAGCTAACATTAAATTAAACAGAAATACACTCTATAAATTGTTAATGTGGTAATAACTATTCTAGCTGCAAACGTCTGGTTTTTAAAGCAATATCTACATAGGTGTATAGAGGCCCATTTCCAACAACCACCACTCCAGTGTTCTAATGGTACATTGTGTTTAACTGTGTTAGAAGGCTAATGGATGTTTAGAAATCCCTTGAAAACCCTTGTGCAGGTATGTTAGCACAGCTGAAAAGTTTTGCTGATTAGAGAAGCTATAAAACGGACCTTCCTTTGAGCTAGTTGAGAATCTGGAGCATTACATTTGTTGGTTCCATTAAACTGTCAAAATGGCCAGAAAAAGAACTTTCATGTGAAACTCGACAGTCTAAGCTTGTTCTTAGAAATGAAGGATATTCAATGTGTGAAATTTGCTAAGAAACTGAAGATTTCCTACAACGGTGTGTACTACTCCCTTCAGAGGAAAGCACAAACAGGCTCTAACCAGAGAAACCAAGGAAAAAAAAATGGTGAAAACATACCCTGCTGTAACTAAATAAAAGCATAGTGCATATAAACATAGGGTACTTAGTAAACACTGTTTTTTGATCAAAAAAAGCATAAAGCTATCCCACCAACGCCAAGGTGTACCCAGTTGGGATAGTACCTACACTCTCTAATATTAAAACCTTACCATGGGTCTAAAATAGGCCTCAATGTGGCTAAGGGCTGAGAGTGACCGGGTCCCAACAGGACACACAGTCAGGGGATGCACAGAATGAAATGCCCAGCTCACTAAGAAGGGGGCCACACCCTATTTGTACTGAATACAAAAAAAAAAAACTACATAAAAACAAAAAAGTGAGCTGGAGTATGAGATGATACACATGGAGCTTGTGAGCTCATGTTCACACTGGCCATAAGACAAAGAGAAACCAAGGAAAAAAAAAATGGTGAAAACATACCCTGCTGTAACTAAATAAAAGCATAGTGCATATAAACATAGGGTACTTAGTAAACACTGTTTTTTGATCAAAAAAAGCATAAAGCTATCCCACCAACGCCAAGGTGTACCCAGTTGGGATAGTACCTACACTCTCTAATATTAAAACCTTACCATGGGTCTAAAATAGGCCTCAATGTGGCTAAGGGCTGAGAGTGACCGGGTCCCAACAGGACACAGTCAGGGGATGCACAGAATGAAATGCCCAGCTCACTAAGAAGGGGGCCACACCCTATTTGTACTGAATAAAAAAAAAACTACATAAAAACAAAAAAGTGAGCTGGAGTATGAGATGATACACATGGAGCTTGTGAGCTCATGTTCACACTGGCCATAAGACAAAGAGAAACCAAGGGAAAAAAAAATGGTGAAAACATACCCTGCTGTAACTAAATAAAAGCATAGTGCATATAAACATAGGGTACTTAGTAAACACTGTTTTTTGATCAAAAAAAGCATAAAGCTATCCCACCAACGCCAAGGTGTACCCAGTTGGGATAGTACCTACACTCTCTAATATTAAAACCTTACCATGGGTCTAAAATAGGCCTCAATGTGGCTAAGGGCTGAGAGTGACCGAGTCCCAACAGGACACACAGTCAGGGGATGCACAGAATGAAATGCCCAGCTCACTAAGAAGGGGGCCACACCCTATTTGTACTGAATACAAAAAAACTACATAAAAACAAAAAAGTGAGCTGGAGTATGAGATGATACACATGGAGCTTGTGAGCTCATGTTCACACTGGCCATAAGACAAAGAGAAACCAAAGAAAAAAATAATGAAAACATACCCTGCTGTAACTAAATAAAAGCATAGTGCATATAAACATAGGGTACTTAGTAAACACTGTTTTTTGATCAAAAAAAGCATAAAGCTATCCCACCAACGCCAAGGTGTACCCAGTTGGGATAGTACCTACACTCTCTAATATTAAAACCTTACCATGGGTCTAAAATAGGCCTCAATGTGGCTAAGGGCTGAGAGTGACCGAGTCCCAACAGGACACACAGTCAGGGGATGCACAGAATGAAATGCCCAGCTCACTAAGAAGGGGGCCACACCCTATTTGTACTGAATACAAAAAAAAACTACATAAAAACAAAAAAGTGAGCTGGAGTATGAGATGATACACATGGAGCTTGTGAGCTCATGTTCACACTGGCCATAAGACAAAGAGAGGGGCTCTAACCAGAGTAGAAAGAAGTGGGAGGCCGCGCTGCACAACTGAGCAACAAGGCAAGTACATTAGAGTCTCTAGTGTGAGAAATCAATGTCTCGCAGGTCCTCAACTGGCAGCTTCATTAAATAGTACCCGCAAACCACCAGTGTCAATGTTTACAGTAAAGTGGCAACTTCGGGATGCTGGCGTTCAGAGCAGAGTGGCAAAGAAAAAGCCATATCTGAGACTGGCCAATAAAAGGAAAAGATTAATATGGGCAAAAGAACCCAGACATTAGACAAAGGAAGATTGGAAAAAAAGTGTTCTGGACAGACTAATTGAAGTTTGAGGTATTTGGATCACACAGAAGAACATTTATGTAACGCAGAACTGAAGATGCTGGAAGAGTGCTTGACGCCATCTGTCAAGCATGGTGGAAGTAATGTGATGGTCTGGGGTTGCTTTTGGTGTTGGTAAAGTAGGAGATTTGCACAAGGTAAAATGGATTTTGAATTAGGAAGCCTATCATTTTGCAACGCCATGCCATACCCTGTGGACAGCGCTTGATTGGAGCCAATTTCATACTACAACAGGACAATGACCCAAATCACGCCTCCAAATTCTGCATGAACTATTTGGGGAAGAAGCAGACAGCTGGTATTCTATCTGTAATGGAGAGGCCAGCTCAGTCACCAGAGCTCAACCCTATTGAGCTGTTGTGGGAGCAGCTTGACCGTATGGTACCAAAAAGTGGGAGGGACTTCTGGAAACATGCGGTGAAATATCTCCAGATTACCTCAGCAAATTAACAGCTAAAATGCCAAAGCTCTGGAATTGCTGTAAAGGAGCATTCTGTGACGAAAGCCAAGTTTGAAGGAGAAAATTATTGCAAGTAAAATCATTATTTCTAACCTCGTCAATGTCTGGTCGATATTTTCTATTCATTATGCAACTCATTTGATAAAAGTCTAATTTTTCATGGAAAAAACAATTGTCTGGGTGACCCCAAACACTTGAACTGTAGTGTACATTATATTTAACCTGCACGTGTTTTTTTTTTTTATTTATTTATTTTTTTTTTCCTGATGGCAGCAGCAGCCATATCTTACAAGGGCTCTCACTCCCTACGTCCATCACCAGCTCGTTGCCACTGCAGCGCTGACATGTCCACAGCGCTGCAGCCAGTCGGTGACCTCCAGGGTCTAGTCATGGAGACTGCACTCCCCAGATCACATTGACGGCGCTGCAGGTAAAGCCAGCTATGTCTACCACATGTTTTATAGGAGTTTTGTGAAAGGGGATAACCCCTTACCATGTATATTACACCCAGGTACTGAATCTCACATTATATACTCTCCATTAAGATTCTTCCTAGAACATGCATGTGTATGGTAAGGTAGCGTGTTAGGGGCCAGACACACTGCTGCCATGTATGAAGGGATAGCCTCTGATGTCTGATTCTCGGACAGCTCACGAGGCCAGCTTCTCTGTTAAATGTCATGGATTGTTTTTGGTCATGTCATGGAGGGTCCCGTACTCATATATTTTAGTTCATACAGTTGGCTATGACGGCCATTGCTCACATGTAATCGGAAGCATAAGCTAGAAGATTGACCACTTGTGGCCTGTTCTCTGTAGGATTAGCCTGCATATAAAAATGGATCTCCTCTAATATTCTGGATCACAGTGACAATTGTACATTCCTCTGCGCTCCAGAGGTGGCTTCTGTTACTGTGGCATCAGATGTAGTTGGATGGTGGAGCTCAGGATTGCACGTATAGTTCATGTTTGAGCAAACCCTTGGATTGGAGCTTCCTGGATTTAGTTTCCCCTTCTGATGACACGTCTTGTTTCCCAAGCCAGTCAGGAGGATCTCCAGTTTCTTTATATGTCATACATGATAAATCTCTTGGCCGAGAACTGCTTTCCTTTCAAGTCCTTGTTTGATCACTCTGCTTCAGCACCTCTTTTTAATACTCCCTTTTATCACACTAAACATGTTTATGCATCTGCTTCAAGCTTGGAGGTCTACAAATAAAATTGGTTCCAATCTGTCTACATGCACCTATAGTAAATCCTCCTCCTAAGGGAGCAGTCTGGTGCTAATGTTTCTTGGATTGTAGCAGAATCCAGCTAATCCGAGGTCTCTGGGCTTTTATGGCATTGAAACTTTTTTTTTTTAGCCCATTGTATTTACTCATATAATCTAAAAGTATTCCAGTTTGCCTGTAATTGCATCATTAGGACCTCCACCTGGGACCATACATGACTGAGGCAGTGTTTTGGCTCTACATCCTCGCTAGTCTACCCTTTGCACACTCTTGCCCTCCTGGCTTTGCAGGGAGCCTTCCCTGCGCGCACTCTTGCCCTCCTGGCTTTGCAGGGAGCATTCCCTGCGCACACTCTTGCCCTCCTGGCTTTGCATGGAGCATTCCCTGTACACACTCTTGCCCTCCTGGCTTTGCAGGGGGTCTACCCTGCGCACGCTCTTGCCCTCCTGGCTTTGCAGGGAGTCTTCCCTGCGCACGCTCTTGCCCTCCTGGCTTTGCAGGGAGCATTCCCTGTACACACTCTTGCCCTCCTGGCTTTGCAGGGGGTCTACCCTGCGCACACTCTTGCCCTCCTGGCTTTGCAGGGAGTCTTCCCTGCACACTCTCTTGCCCTCCTGGCTTTGCAGGGAGCATTCCCTGCGCACACTCTTGCCCTCCTGGCTTTGCAGGGAGCATTCCCTGCGCACACTCTTGCCCTCCTGGCTTTGCAGGGAGCATTCCCTGCGCACACTCTTGCCCTCCTGGCTTTGCAGGGAGCATTCCCTGCGCACACTCTTGCCCTCCTGGCTTTGCAGGGGGAGCATTCCCTGCGCACACTCTTGCCCTCCTGGCTTTGCAGGGGGAGCATTCCCTGCGCACACTCTTGCCCTCCTGGCTTTGCAGGGGGAGCATTCCCTGCGCACACTCTTGCCCTCCTGGCTTTGCAGGGAGCATTCCCTGCGCACACTCTTGCCCTCCTGGCTTTGCAGGGAGCATTCCCTGCGCACACTCTTGCCCTCCTGGCTTTGCAGGGAGCATTCCCTGCGCACACTCTTGACCTCCCAGTAGACTGTACTCACTGGGCACATTATTTCCTGAAATGTAACTTCTCCTCGATGGATATAAAGTTATTTTCCTGTGGATGGCTTATTTGAGAGGAGGAAGGGATTATAAAGATGGTTCCACGTTACAGTTCTGAAGTGCATGAACATTTACTGCCATTTTCTATAGTCGTACATTGCCACTATATCTATAGTAGCCATTTATTAGTCTGGGTAACCGTTGGTAGTTCTTCGGAGAAGCTCTCCCCCCTAAGCCACAGTCTCTCCTGGAGCCCGGATTGTGTACTTTGGTTGTCCGTTGCAATAACTACTTGTGTTGCATTATTTTTACCCTTGGCAAGCTGTCCGCAGACAGTATTGAATCTGGCACCTTCCCACATGGCCCAGTAAATATTGTCATTTATCTGACTAGATGGATTGCCTGCTGAACATGCCAAAACCCAAATTAGATTCGGCTCCCTGGGATACTGTGGTATTTAATACATTATTTTTAGTGTGTGTATTAATGTAATGTGTACATACATATGTATGATTATAGTATATGCATCCCCTCTGGACGGGTGACAATTGGGAAATCTTCTATTCTAGTAACATCTGCAAATTCTAAAGGATGTCTTACAATGGGTGTATACTATCGGTACAGGGGCTTGTCCATGGTGGAGCAATACTGTAAATATACCACACCATCCATGTCCTCCATTCTCTGGCTCTATGAAGCCAGAGCGGTCAGTGGAGGGTGAGACGGTGCAGGTAAATGACGATCCCCCGCCATGATGCACGAGCGCCTGTGCTTGGTGTGAAGTCATCCTCTGCTGATAGTCGACCATTTTAAAGGCTATTTATTGTGCCAGCACCTAGTATTGGATTCCAGACAGATCAGTAATCTGGGGGTGCTTAGAAGCCGGTCAGGATGACTGTGCCCTTTGCTACGTATTTAGGAAGGAATATTGGGGCTCTGCGGGCTTGCTGTCCTGGATCAGTACAGTTGGCATATTCTCTGTGCAGAATGAAACAGCAATGGACATTTTTAACACTTTAAGTCCCAGAGAGGGGTCATTTAACATTTTCTACCTTTGAAACACAGAGATGGGTCGAATGACCTGAAGAATTTTAGCAAACATCCTAAAATCCCCATCTTTTGTTCTGTAATTAAGGCCATTACTGTCGCACCACAGGAGGTTGTTGTTTTCCATTGAGTTTAGCCTTTTAGTTTCTAGTTAGTTCTATTCAGTTCATTTGACCCTCTTTCGGGACTTCAGGGGGAGCTCGAAATTTCTGTGACTTCTAGTGTTAAGAGGCTCTTGTGGTCCACATCTGCTTTCTGTCCAGCATCCTATACTAATATGAATAATGAATATTTGGCACTATTGTGCCTGGGGCAGCTGCAGAAATGGGTGATTTCCACTGTTCCTCTTCTCCACTGATTTCCATGTAACAGTACCAGTTTTGGGCCAATACGAATAGGACTATTGCTGTAAAAATCCTTCTGACGGAGCAGCTAAGGCTACTTTCACACATCAGGTTTTTGCCATCAGGTACAATCCGGAAAAAAACGGGTAAATCGGATCCGGTACCGCATCCTTTTTATCCCCATAGACTTGCATTGTAACCGGATTGTACCTGATTGCTTTGCGTTGCATCCGGTTTTTTCCGGATGCGGCAAAATTTATCAAAGCGGCGGCCGGAGGCAACGTATCTTGCAACGTTTTTTTGTCCGGCAAAAAAACCGCATCGCGCCGGATCCGGCGCGATGCGGCGTGTTTTACAATGAAAGCCTATGGACGCCGGATCCGGCGCAATGCGGTAAAAAATGGATGCGGCTACCGGATCCGTTTTTGTAAACTGCGCATGCACCAAATTAATTAAAAAAGCTGATCCTTCAAAAAAAGGACAAACCGGATGCAAAAACGGATGCAAACCGTATCCACCGGATCCGGTTTTGTACGCATCCGGCATAACGGATCCGTTAAAAACCGGATCCGGTGGATACAGTTTGCATCCGTTTTTGCCGGATCCTTTGCATCAGGAAAAAAAAGGATTGTGCCTGAATGCAGAAAACTGATGTGTGAAAGTAGCCTAATGTGGCGTGCACAAGAGGCAGTGCTAAGTGTTCCTGGGACTTGTGACCGGTTTCTCTTGCAGCCACGTGCCTTTTATAAAGACACTAGATTGTGAGACGTGGTCGATCGTCATGGACAGGAGGGACTCTTGTCAGCCCATAGGGACTTTCAACAAAGTCTAAGCGCATGGTGCATCATGGTGGGGCTAAACATTTAATTGCACCCTTCTGTAGCTCTATAGAGCTGGAGCTGTCAGAGGGTGAAGATAAGGGGGGGGTAGGTCGGAGGTACACCTGCAGAGACTAAGACTGTGCAAACTGAGGGGATTTTTGTCTGCTTTATTTCTATTTAAACCCTGAAATTGTGAAATGTATAAACTGTTCCTATTGCTTCCATCTGTGAAGGCGAAATAAAGATTGCCTGCAAGCAGAGATGGATGTTTTGGTTTTTGGGTTTTTTTTGTCTATGGCGTATAACGGACCATACTGCTGCCCCATGCGTTCATCAGGGTCTCTCCCCGTTGCTTAGCTGTGTACAGAATTGTACTCCTTTGGGTTTTCTTACCCGGCATCTGGCTCGTACTGATGATGCCCATCACCTGTTCAGATCCCTTTCACTATAGTATAACGTGAAACCTCCATGGGTGTTCATAGAGCATTGTTACGAGTCTTCCTAGCTCCAGTTTGCATTCAGTTCCTGTATATTTCTAGTGTATTGCCCGGGGCCTTTGTGCTGGGTATTGGGCGCCTGTAAAGTAAACTGACGGGTGTGATGTCATTGCCGACCTTCCACTGATGCTGCAGCCGTGCCGCAGGGGTTCTTCACCTCTTATTACTTGCCATTATTAGAAGTGGGCTTTACACAGTTGTCATTATAATGTACCTCTGGGGCTTTGCTATGAATTAAATATTAGGTTTGAAGAAATAGATTGATTTGAAATGGTAATTTCCCTGTAACAAAGCGCAGATCTGTATGTGATACTTCAGACATTTGCAGACTGAATCCGGCTTCATTAGATTTGATTCTGACCACTTTCATTGACAATGAAGCGCGTGCCAGGGAAGGCACTGTGCGGACTGCAGTCCATCCTCCTCCTCATACATGCCTTTGAGACCAAATCATGTGCGTTTGACCAGGTCCCCCGTGGCCAGTCTGTACATTGTATGTAGCCAATCCGTGGCTTGGGTTTGTTAATTAGAAGTCCAAGGGGACAAATGTTCTCCAGTCTTGGGATCAACATATCCTCTGGAAAAGGGAATCTCCAGTGCCACTTATTGGGGGTAGCGATCCTAAACCTGCTACATGACTTGGCATGCCAGTTTTTAGTCTTTCCCTATAATTTGACAATTTACAGCCTATGCTTTTACTATTGTCATGAAGTATCTATATATATAATTGCCTTATTCTGTCTGTCTGTCTGTCTGTCTGTCTGTCTGTCTGTCTGTCTGTCTGTCTGTCTGTCTGTCTGTCTGTTTGTCTGTCTGTCTGTCTGTCTGTCTGTCTGTCTGTCTGTCATGCTCCGAAATTGTGTCCTTACGGTGACACAAAGCTGATTGGCCGCTGGGCTCGCCATGGCCCCGCCCCCCCACACGGATTGGCCTCTCGCCCCGGCTCTCTGCAGGCCCCGCCCCCTCACGCAATGCACGCTCGCTGTGGCCCAACTGACACGGGGCTCCGATTCCCAGGTGAGTACACACACATCAGATCACACTCACTCTCACACACACCTCACACATCACATCCACACATCACAACATGCTGGGATATCGCTTGCTTCTACACCGGCTCCGTCAGGATCCCGGCAGCGCCACACATAACCTTGCGATGCTGGGATCTTAACGGAGGCCGTGAAAGCTGGTAACCATTATACACATCGGGTAACTAAGGTCCCTTAGTTACCCGATGTGTATCATAGTTACCAGTGTACACCGGCTCACACTCACTCTCACACACACCTCACACACACATCACATCGCATCCACACATCAAGGTCCTGCAGCTGCGGAACATACATAACATAACAGCACACACACACACACACACACATACACACACACACAAATCAGATCACACTCACTCACACACACACATCACATCGCATCCAAATACTCACAACATCCTGGGATATCGCTTGCTTCTCGGCGGCGATATTGTGCTGTGAGCTTCCAGGACCTGACGGAGGATCACATGGCCAGAAGCATGTGATATCCCCGGATGTTGTGAGTATCAGCGCGTATGTGCAATATCGTCAGTGTCTGTGTGTGTGAGTGTATGCGATCGGGTGTGTGTGAGTGTATGCGATCGGGTGTGTGTGAGTGGATGCGATCGGTTGTGTGGGTGAGTGGATGCGATCGGTTGTGTGGGTGAGTGGATGCGATCGGGTGTGGGTGAGTGTCGGCAGAGGAGCACGGCGTGCTGGAGGAGGCTGGGAGCAGAGAGGCTGATCTTGGGGAAGGCTGGGAGGGGGAGGCTGATGCTGAGGGAGGCTGGAAGGAGAGAGGCTGAGCAAACGTGCTCCATCCGCCATACTGCGCACTCCCCATCGTGCTGCATCCCCCATGCTGCGCACTCCCAAACGTGGTCCATCCGCCATGCTGTGCACTCCCAAACGTGGTCCATCCGCCATGCTGCGCACTCCCAAACGTGGTCCATCCGCCATGCTGCGCACTCCCAAACGTGCTCCATCCGCCATACTGCGCACTCCCAAACGTGCTCCATCCGCCATACTGCGCACTCCCCATCGTGCACCGTCCGGCATGCTGCGCACTCCCAAGCGGATGGAGCATGATGGGGGGTGCGCAGCATGGCGGATGGAGCACGTTTGGGAGTGCGCAGCATGGCGGATGGAGCACGTTTGGGAGTGCGCAGCATGACGGATGGAGCACGTTTGGGAGTGCGCAGCATGCCGGATGGTGCACGATGGGGAGTGCGCAGTATGGCGGATGGTGCACGATGGGGAGTGCGCAGTATGGCGGATGGAGCACGTTTGGGAGTGCGCAGTATGGCGGATGGAGCACGTTTGGGAGTGCGCAGCATGGCGGATGGAGCACGTTTGGGAGTGCGCAGCATGGCGGATGGACCACGTTTGGGAGTGCGCAGCATGGTGGATGGAGCACGTTTGGGAGTGCGCAGCATGGCGGATGGAGCACGTTTGGGAGTGCGCAGCATGGCGGATGGAGCACGTTTGGGAGTGCGCAGCATGGCGGATGGAGCACGTTTGGGAGTGCGCAGCATGCCGGATGGTGCACGATGGGGAGTGCGCAGTATGGCGGATGGAGCACGTTTGGGAGTGCGCAGCATGGCGGATGGACCGCGTTTGGGAGTGCGCAGCATGGCGGATGGACCGCGTTTGGGAGTGCGCAGCATGGCGGATGGAGCGCGTTTGGGAGTGCGCAGCATGGCGGATGGAGCACGTTTGGGAGTGCGCAGCATGGCGGGTGGAGCATGATAGGGGGTGCGCAGCATGGCGGATGGAGCACGTTTGGGAGTGCGCAGCATGGCGGATGGAGCACGTTTGGGAGTGTGCAGCATGGCGGATAGAGCACGATGGGGAGTGCGCAGCATGGCGGATGGAGCACGTTTGGGAGTGCGCAGCATGGGGGATGCAGCACGATGGGGAGTGCGCAGTATGGCGGATGGAGCACGTTTGGGAGTGCGCAGCATGGCGGATGGACCACGTTTGGGAGTGCGCAGCATGGCGGATGGAGCACGTTTGGGAGTGCGCAGCATGGGGGATGCAGCACGATGGGGGGTGCGCAGCATGGGGGATGGAGCACGATGGGAGGTGCACACCTCCCCCCAACACACACACACACGCGCACTGCACAACACACACACACTAGGAATCACAAACAACGCCCTACACAGACACCCACACACACAGACAACGCTGCACACACAAATATACGCACATACCGCACAACACACACATTGCACAAAACATACCTCCCCCCAAAACACACCACACCCACACAAACCGCACAACACACACACACACACAACGCTACAGACACACAGCGCTCCACAAACAACGCAACACACATACAACACCGCTCTCACCCCCCGCGACACTCAGAACATGTACAGCGCCCTACACAAACACTTGGTAACTACACACAACAACATCTATATATATATATATATATATATATATAACAAAAATCATACATGAACTACACAATACATAAATTCTAGAAACCCGATGCGTAGAATCGGGCCACCTTCTAGTGTAATATAAAACCTGTGCTGATCCTGCACCACCAATAGCCATGTAAAGGTCCATAGTAAATCCAGAAAGCTGCCATTACTTGTGACTGGAGAAGGTTCCTGCTGTCTCACTCCACTTGGTTCCGTACATAGGTTTGACTGGGTCGGAGGACAGAATGTTATCGGAACATGCGTGCTCGTGGATTTTTTATTTTTAACCTATGATGAGTCATTGTTTGGAAATCTTATTTGCCTGAAGAGTTGGCATTAAGGGGCCAGGTCCAGACCAAATGGTGGACATGGTGGGACATTCCAGCCGAGCACGACTACAAATCTGTCAGGACCCACCTGGCACAAACTGTGACAACCCAACGCTGCCAGTATATTTTCCAATGCATTAAAGCCGATCAGCTCCGTACACAGTAGCATGGCTGTAATCCACCAATTTGTACAGATGAGCTGATCAAGGCTCAACGTCTATATAACTTTTGCCACTGTTGAAATGCACTACTTTTTGTGTTCACAACCTTAAGGCTATGTGCACACTAGAAATGTGAAGTTTCTCAAGAAAATTTCTTGAGAAACTTCTGGGAGTGAAAGATTTCCGGACCTCCGGAAAAAATCCGCACCAAATCCGCATGCGGATTTGCCGCAAAATTGCCGCGATTTTCCCGCGGGTGGTTCCCTGTGGATTTTTGCAGGCTGTACTGCAGAAATCCGCAAGGTACCTGCGGAAATAATGGACATGTTCATTTTCTCAAGAAATTTTCTTGAGAAATTCTTCTCAAGAAAATTTCTTGAGAAAAATCCGCACAAGTGCGCACAGCTATTTTTTTTTTTTTTCATAGAAATTGCTGGGAAATGTCTGCACAAAGATTGCAGACATTTCTCAAATTTCCGCGGCAAATCCGTGGGTAAATCCGCGGGTAAAAAGGTCTAGTGCGCACAGAGCCTTACAACCCATTAGCAGGAAGGGTCAATCTTTACTAAAACTGGAACTACAACATCTGAGCTAGATGTTGGAGAACACCATAAAATAGAAGGCATACATAAGGCATGAGCTCTTTTGTGTATCTGATTTAAGGAAATGTTCTTACTTGCTTTGCCTGTTACTACTTGGTTAAATCCATTATAATGCTTTAATATTTTATTTTTTTCTCTTCCCAGCCCTGGAATGAGATCTGATGCGAGTCCTTCTCCGTCTACGTCATCGGCTAGCACCGGTCCGCCCCCGAAACTTTGTTTGGTGTGTTCAGATGAAGCGTCTGGATGTCATTATGGAGTATTGACTTGTGGCAGCTGCAAAGTATTCTTCAAACGGGCAGTAGAAGGTGAGGTTTTTTGGTTTGGTTTTTTTTTTTTTTTTTTTTTGTTTCTCATTAGAAGTTAGAACTACAATACGGTTTACTAACTATATAATCTCTGTGCCAAGTGTCAAAGGTTGACACTGAAAAGTTAGATGGAGCTCTTGGATGAGAGCTCAATCTGCGCACGCACTGCTCTGGGAGTCAGCGTGTGCGCGGATGGAGCCCTTGGATGAGAGGTTCATCTGTGCATGCGCCGCTCCAGGCGCCATCATTTAAACCAGGACTCCAGACACTGGGACACTCACCGGACGCTGCCGCGCCTGCCACCACGGACGCCGCCGCACCTCCTGCCCCACCGCACCTGCCAGCATAACCTCTGCCTCCCGTGACCCCGCTTCAACACCACTGCTGCCCCCCTTTGGTAAGACAACACCGGAGTATAAGACTGACCCCATTTTTTTGTTTTTTTACCTTTTTTTTTTTTTTTTTTTTTTGTCTAAATTTGGGGTGCATCTTATAATCCGGTGTGTCTTCATGCAATTAATGAAAATTAGTTTTGATTAAAAGAGAAAAACAGAACTTAATGTTTGGTACAAAAACCTTTATTTGCAGTTAAAGGTCAGATGTTTCCTGTAGTTCTAATTTGGCTCCTTCCCCCATGTCGTCTCCAGATCTGTCAGGTTTCAGGGCTGTCACTTGGCAACATTGAGTTTCAGCTCCCTCCAAAGATTTTCTATTGGGTTCAGGTTTGGCTAGGCTGCTCCAGGATCTTGAAATGCTTCTTACAGAGCCAGTCCTTAGTTGCCCTGGCTGTGTTTCATACCATTGTAATGCTGGAAGACCCAGCCACAACCCATCTTCAATACTTTTACTGAGGAAAGGAAGTTGTTGGCCAAAATTTCGCAATACATGACCCAATCATCCTAACAATACAGTGCAGTCATACTGTCATTTTTGCAGAAAAGCACCCCCCCCAAGGCATGAGGCTTCCTCCACCCAAGCTTCATGATTGGGACAGTGTTCTTAGCGTTGTACTCCTCCCTCTTCCAAACATTGTGTGTGTGTGTGTGTGTGTGTGTGTGTGTGTGTGTGAAACAAAGTTGTATTTTGGTCTCCCATGCCTACTCTGGATCATCCAGATGGTTATTGGCAAACTTTAAAAGAGCCTGGACATGTGGTGGTGTGAGCAGGGGGACCTTCGTGTCCTGCAGGATTTTAATCCATGACTGTGTAGTGTCATAATCTTGAGACTGTGGTCCCAGCTCTCTTCAGGTCATTGACAAGGTTCTCCTGTGTAATTCTTTGCTGATTCCTGACCTTTTGTCAGAATTATTACCCCACAAGGCAAGATCTTGCATGGCGCCCCAGACAAAGATTGACAGTCATCATGTTTGTTCCATTTTCTAATAATTGTGCAAACAGTTGTTACCTTTTCACCAAGCTGCTTGCTTATAGCCCCTTTACCTCCGCCTAATTTAAGTTATGGTGTTAGCAGCACGTCTGTTTTGGGATCTGCAGACATGCGTGGTGACTGCTGCGAGATCACCGCCAGAGCCCGCGGTTATTGGGAGATACTACCTAGGACTTATATAGACGTCCAAGGTTGTGAAGGGGTTAAAGAAAAAATGACACTTGTGAGATTCAGAACTCTTGCTGGTTGGTAGGTGATCAAGTACTTATTTCTCGCAATGAATGCTAATTATTTAAAAAAAAAAAAAAAATCATACAATGTGATTTTCTGGATTATTTAATTTTTTTTTTTTTTTTTATTTCTGTGTCACGGATGAAGTATACCTACCAATCTTTGTAGGAGGGGATAACTTGCAAAATCGGCAGTGTTTTAAAATACTTGCCTTAAGGCCACGTCTCACTAAGCAACATCGCTGCTGAGGCACGACTTTTGTGACGTAGCAGCCATATTGCTAGTGATGTTGCTGTGTGTGACATCCAGCAACCATTCGGCCCCTGCTGTGAGGTCGCTGGTTGTTGCTGAATGTGCTGGGCCATTTTTTAGTTGTTGCTCCCCTGCTGTGAAGCACACATCGCTGTGTGTGACAGCGACAGAGCAACAACTGAATGTGCAGGGAGCCGGCTTCTGCGGACGCTGGTGACCACGGTAAACATTGGGTAACCAAGAAGCCCTTACCTTGGTTACCCAATATTTACCTTCGTTACCAGCGTCCACCGCTCTCACGCTTTCAGTGCCGGCTCCTGCTCCCTGCACACATAGCCGTAGTACACTGGCTAGGAGTGCAGGGAGCCAGCGCTAAGCGGTGTGCGCTGGTAACCAAGGTAAATATCGGGTTGGTTACCCGATATTTACCTTTTTTAGTTACCAAGTGCAGCATCGCTTCCACGCGCCGCTGGGGGCTGGTCGCTGGTGAGATCTGCCTGTGTGACAGCTCACCAGCAACCTGTGTAGTGATGCTCCAGCAATCCCTGCCAGGTCAGGTTGCTGGTGGGATCGCTGGAGCGTCGCTTAGTGTGACGGTACCTTTACACTTACAGTGGTAAATGTGAATATTTGTGTAGCTTATCTAAATAATGAAGTGGTACTAGTTACCGGATTCCTGCAGCCCACACCATTCACCTGAGCCTGGCTGTGCAGTATGTAGGCTTATCTAATACGCTCTGCTGTGTCAGATCTGGTTGGGCACCATGAACAGACGAGGCTTCTCCAGCGCGGTCCCTGGCCAGCTGCTGCTCCTTGCTGGCTCAGGTGATTGAGCAGGTCCTCTGTGTGTACCTCACTAGAGACCCCTGACGCTGTGAAAATGGCCCATGTGTGCACCACACATCAGGTTTCTCATTGGCGTCAGGATGTGCTTGCAGTTTTGTGACAACTGCACTTAAATCTCATAAAAAAAAACTTGATAAAAATGCACTGTGCATATTGCCCAAGTCACCTGGACAAGCGGCTTCCACCCCACAGATATGCCTTTTACCAGTGGCAAGTAAGGGCCTTATTCCTTAGCGCTGCTGAACGGGGTTCAGGAATAAGGGTATAGTGCCTGAGCCATCCAGTGTTTCAGCTACACTTTTGAGACTTCTCCATTTGGGACCATTATCGGCTAAATGGAGACCGCGAATTTCCCAACACCCAACACCCACCCCCCCTAATTTTTTTTTTTTTGTTTTGAAGTCCCAATACCTTTGAGCAAAATGTTTCCGTAGAAGAGTCCTTGAGTTTCAGGGGCCATCTGTCATTTCAGCAACTTACCCCCTCCAAGAGCTCCAACTAGGGAAGCAAATTATACAAAATGTGCAAAAGCACAAGGAAGTGCACGTGCACCTTTCTCATTTATGAAGGTAGGGGCCGTTAAATGAACCCTCCTAACTGCCTCCAGACAATGCCATCCCAGGTACAATTCTGGGAGCTAATGATCCGATTCCTAGAGAAAGGTTACCACATGCATTGTACACCGACCATTACTATACAAGTATCCCACTATCCCAATACAGGGGCCTGTAAGAGTGAGATTGGGTTCTATGTAGATGGAAGAGGGGTGGAGCTCTGCATCTAGCTCCTCCCATTACCATAGAATCACATCAGTGCCATCTCCTAGCTCAGTAATGGGAAAGTCCTCATGGACACAGATTTTACCTAAGAACTGAGAATTTCGATAGTGATCAATTCTGGCAGAGAAAGAAAGAAATGTGTCTAATATTTAGCCAAGTTGCCTATTTTGTATTATGTGTACTATTGAATTATGAAATAAAGAATGAAAACTGCTGTTACTCTAACTGCACCATCCCACCTGATTGACAACTATGGCTTCATAGCACCAGAGCTGTCAGAGATGGCAAAATGAGGGGAGGGTAGAGCTGGATCGGAAATAAGCAGGTGGGAAGGTGCCCTTAAATGTTTGGCCACACTCTGATGCACAGAGCGCCTGTACTTCCTTTGTATAGTCATGGTCACACATGCTTAGTAGCGTGCCCGGTGTGACTTCTCTGCTCTGGATTACTGTGCTGATGGTCACACGTGCTCAGTAGCGTGCCCGGTGTGATTGTCTCTGCTCTGGATTACTGTGCTGCTGACTAGCTGCCCACTCCTCCTTACACCACTTTAGTACATGGCGATTATGTGAACTCCCCTGTATATGTGACGCCCCTGGACTACTCAGGTCATCACAGGGTACTGCACGTTCTTCCTCTCCAGTGTAGGATTCAAACCCCATGGTCCTGGGAACCTAACCTGCAGTACTGCCTCCACCAGCATTCACAAATCCTAGATATACCTTGCACCACACCTGTCAGGCACACCAGTAGGCTGCTTAAGGTGGAATAGGGGCGCCCACCTAGGGGTCAGGCAGGGAGGTGGGAGGTGTCAAGTCAGTTGAGTGGTAGCCCTCGAGTTGTGAGGAGCTCTGAGGAAGCTGGGAGTTGTAGCTCCCAGGGGTGAAGCAGACTAAAGGGTACTTTACACACTGCGACATCACTAGCAATCTCGTTAGCGATGTGAAATTCTAGATCGCAAGTGCGATCTTTCGAGATCGCATATGCGTAAAATGACCTATGTGCGATCTAGAATTTCACATCGCTAATGAGATCGCTAGCGATGTCGCAGTGTGTAAACTACCCTTAAGTTGCCGACGATGGTCTGGACCTAGAGGAGTCGGTCCCCTATTCGCAGAGGATTGAGGCTAGGTGCCTGGGACCTGTCTTGGAGTACAGTCAGCAGCCTGAGCATAATCACCGGTCCGGGACTGAACGGGGTACATGGACCCTAGGTCGGGGAGAAGCGTCAAGCAACCTGGCAATTAACCTGCGGAGGACAGGGCCTTTATGGACTGTTCCCACGAAACTCAGAGATCGGGGGCACTAGCGCAACGAGGGGGATAGGACTTTCCAAACAAGCAGCCCACTGAAATCCCAAGCGTGAGCTCCTGAGAGCAAGCTCTTCTACTTAGCCAAAGTGGGGAGTGGGGCCTGGAAAGCTCCAAGCTGACAGGCCACAAAGGACACTTTAAAACGAATGTGCCAGGAGGGTGGTCGCGGACCACCAGGCAGTGCTGCAGGGGATGGGACCTGGACGAGCTCCCCTCGAAAAGACAGCGGCACCCAGAGACTTGGTTTATCCTGTTGTCAGCGTCTGCTTTATTGCTGGGTGAGTACCTAATTAACCCCTGCAACCAGCGAGCCTGCGCTCCCACTGCACTGTCCCCACCATCCAGAGTCCCAGGGCCTACCTCTACCCGTGGAGGGTGACTACACCTGGCTGCCCCACTCAATCACCCCGGGTACTCCCAACGGTAGCGACGGTACTCCCAATTACCACACACCACTGGTGGCATCATGAACTACATCTCCCCTGTAAATACCACACTCTTCATTTGAGTGTGGCCCCTAGCCCCCGGGTCCGGAGACCCTCGAGCCGCGAGTAATCACCACCCCCGGATCCGAATGGTTCGCCCGCTGCAGGGGCGGCACAGATACATTCATAAACGGTAGAATAGAGGTCCTATAGTACATGTAGCCCACTCTTCATAGTGGAAATGGAACGCAGAATTGAGGGACGTGCTATGCACAGAGCTCCATTAGTTGGCATATTATGGATGCAGACAGCGTATAAAATGTGTGACCCGTCTGATCAGATCTAGTTGGTGAGAAGTAGACAGGTTAATCTAATTCCTCAAGTGTTTCTCAGGTTGTCAGGTGGAGCACTTCTGAGAAATATACAGGAGACATCTGCCGGGGTAGATTAAGGTAAAATAGGAAATCAGGAGGTACTTCTGTATGCCTCTACAATTGGGGAAAGTGGTGACTGTACACTCCATTGTTATCATGCTGCTCTTTCCAGTAACGCTCCTCTCCTAAGTTACAGGGGTGCACACTCCATAATATGTAATGGCATCCCTTCTCCGGGCTCCTCAGTGAGTCCTCTATACTGCCCCACTGCAGAGGTGTTAATATGAGGCCTTGACCATACCCCAAGCTTTATATAAAAAAATCTAATTATGCAGCTAGGGTTCTGACCTTTTCCTACATACACATGAAGTGCACCATTCTGTACAACCTGCTGTAATCATTCACGCCTTTCTTTTTCTTAGGTCAGCACAATTACCTTTGCGCTGGAAGAAATGATTGCATCATTGATAAAATCCGGAGGAAAAACTGCCCAGCCTGCCGCTATCGGAAGTGTCTTCAGGCTGGAATGAATCTAGAAGGTAAGACGTTCAGAAGTGACACTAGATCTGTCCCCTCACGTGATAGTGCCACGTGATCCCAGCACTGCAGACATGGTACACTGGTTGTCAGTTGTCCTTTTTCACTTTAGTGTTTTTGTTTTTTTTTCTTTTAAACATCCTGTATTTAATAAGGCCTGCAGACTCAGCAGCCGTGTCAGGATCCAAATAACAGAGGTACACGGCTTGTGTCCACATTCCCTACACGTTACCTGAAGACATATTTTCACATTATCTGGCAGGATGCTGTTGGCATGGTGACACTTCAACAATGCAAAAAAAGATGAGTTCTTTAAGTGTTGGTGCAACTTCTTGTTGCAATCTTCCGTGTGTGTGTGTGTGTGTGTGTGTGTGTGTGTGTGTGTGTGTGTGTGTGTGGTATAGTATAGTATAGTATAGTATAGTATAAAAATATATATAATATATAATATATAAATTAAAAATATATATACTATATAAACAATATAAAAATCTATATATAATATAAAAAGAATATATAGAATATAAAAAGAATATAATATATATATATTTTTTTAACTTTTACTAGTTCCCCCTGGGAGAATATAAGGATCAGGAGTCTGATCGCTCATTCTTATTTGTTGATCATAGCTGAGATCAGCAGAAAAACTGACCTCTTGGTTTAGGACGTAATATTACTGTCTGCAGTCGTTAAGGGGTTAATTTTACCATTTTGGTGTACGTGTGATGTTTTGATAACCTTTTTATTGCAATGAGACTACCCAAAAACTTTTAATTTTTTTTTTTTGTTTTGTTTTTTTCCTCTTATTCTTGTCCCTTAGGACCTGAAGCTGCGATCGTCTGATTGCTCGTGCTGTAAAGAGCAGGGAATCGGCACTGCTCTGTACAGCACAAGTGTTGTCTTGCTATGAACGCTGGCGTTCACTGGAAGTAAATCATGAGACACTGGGTCATCAGCTGGCTCCTGGCTGTCGTGACACCCCATCAGCGCCCTGCGGTCACATCACGAAGCCACCAATGGGAGTGGTGAATTATTCACTCCCTGCTGTTGTCTATTTAAATCCTGTCAGATTTGAAAGCAGGATTGAATTAGTTAAAGGAAATCTGACACCAGGTTTTTGCTACCTCATCTGAGAGCAGCATAACTTAAACAGAGACCCTGATTCCAGTGATGTCACTTACTGGGCTGTTTGCTGTCATTTTGATAAAATCAATGTTTTCTCTGCTGCAGATCTAGCAGTTATACAGAGCTCATTAATATGCTGGACTACCTGGTGCAGGACAAGTAGTCCTCTAATGATCCACTGCTGATAAACCAGTGATTTTATCAAAACTACACTAAGCAGCCCAGTAAGTGACACATCACTGGAATCAGGATCTTAGCCCCTTGTTATGCTGCTTTCGGATTAGGTGGTGACAGATTTTTTTAAATACACTGGTGAATTGTCTGTTATGTGAAGGGAAAGATGTGGGCTCTGCGTGTGAGCCTACATCAAAGCGTGGAACAACGAACTGACGTATCAATACATCCTAGGTCATAAAGGGGTTCAAATTAACTGTGGGAAAACCCTGTAAGTGTTGAAGGCTGTTGTCACATCAGGGCCCTCTGAGCCTGGTGACTGTAGTAGTAGTAGTTTTGATTTGTATAAATTATATCAATCTGTTGTAAAATAGGTCTACAGGAGTGTAAAGGGTACTTTACACGCTGCGATATCGGTCCCGATATCGCTAGCGAGCGTACCCGCCCCCGTCGGTTGTTCGACACGGGCAAATCTCTGCCCGTGGCGCACATCGCTAACACCCGTCACACGGACTTGCCTTCCCTGCGACGTCGCACTGGCCGGCGATCTGCCTCCTTTCTAAGGGGGCGGTTCATTCGGCATCACAGCGACATCACACGGCAGCCGTCCAATAGCAGAGGAGGGGCAAAGATGAGCGGCCGGAACATCCCGCCCACCTCCTTCCTTCTGCATTGTCGGTGGATGCAGGTAGGGAGATGTTTCTCGTTCCTACGGTGTCACACACAGCGATATGTGCTGCCACAGGAATGACTAACAACATCGTACCTTCAGCAGCAACGATATTAAGGAAATGAACGACGTGTTAATGAGCAACGATTTTTCACGTTTTTTGCGCTTGTTGATCGTCGCTCATTGGTGTCACACGCTGTGATGTCGCTAATGGCGCCAGATGTGCGTCACTAACTGTGACCCCGAAGATATATCGTTAGCGATCTCGCAGCGTGTAAAGCACCCTTTAGTCTAAGGCTGACGAAGACTCGCACAAGTGCAGTGTGAGGAAATTTTAACCACTTGGGCAGCTCAGATCTGCAAGGTTTTTTTCTCAGCCCTAATCTGACTGAGGAAAAAAATAACAGCATGCTGGGATTCTGGGAGTCTCATCACTTGCACCCATACAAGTCTATGGGTGCGTGTGAAACATTGGACTGCAGACGGATGACCTCCATTGTCGGTTTATGTATATCGCAGTGCACTCGGATGAGATGGAGAGATCACTCACTCTCCTCCGCACCTGTGATCTGATCGCAATATCTGATCACCATTGCATGACACTGTTCATGCAAGTGTCACATCATACACTAGGGTGACGCCGGCCTTAATCTTCCTTTCACAGGTGTTTAGTAAAAAGGGCACGTGACACTAAATGATACCATGCTAAGGGATTGGAGCTTGGTTTAGCCTATTTTCAATATATACAATTTTTTTTAAAGGCGTATTCCCATCTCCAAGAGCCTATCACAGTATGTAGTGGGTATGTTGGCCAATGCCTCCAATTAGGTAATAAAGTGGACTATACTAAACTATATATTTACCTTTTTTTTTTTTTTTTTTTTTTCCTTGTACTATATATTTGGATAGGATTGTCAAGATGGGAATCACTCTTGCTGTAAGGTGATTCTTCCCACAATCTGAATTTTAATTTTCTGATGTGTATCGAAGCATCTTTGTAGTCTCAGCCATTGACATTTCAGTATGCCCAATCCTTCGTACTGCTGAGATGAGAGAAGTCCTTTATCGGGTGTAGGCTGTATGGCTGGTTGTAGTGTCATTGTAAATACAACTCTGTATCCACGCTCTGAACAGTGGTTATGCTACATAACTCCACTGCAGAGGGTAGAGAAGGCATTCCATGTTTGTGCACTGGTAGAACTTGCCCATTTGTTTGCAATTAGACAGTTTTCCTGATTTACCCTTTTTGGGGGTTGTCCGGTACTTTTTATTTATGGTTTCTCATTTTAGATGGGTCATGAATATCAGATTGTGGGTGTGACACCCTGAACCCCCTCCGATCGGCTGTTTTTAATAGATTACTATATTTGAACAATTTTGGAGCAGGCCTTATCTGGCTTTGTCAACTATATAGTGGCCACAGTGGGGTGCTGCGGATCTACCCCTATTCAATTGAATAGGGGCAAATGTGTAATATCTGGCCACAGACACTACAGTTGACGGTTCCGCTCTATAACTAATTCTATCCAGCCGACACGGAGATTAGCCTATTATTGGGAGGGCCAGATATCTCATCTCCCACTGTTCTGGTATTGATGACTTATCTTGAGGATGAGCCATTAATGTAAAGTTCTGGACAGACCCTAAGGCTAGTTTCTCACATCCGGCACGCTCCGGTCACATGCTGTCATGTCATCTGGAAGTTGTCGCGATGCCTTTGTACTATATCGCACTGTATTGGAGTGCGCTAAATCCGGCAATCTGGCAAAAAGCCGGATGTGTGAAACTAGCCTTATTCACATGTTTAAAATGAATTGACCTTTTGTGTTTCAAAATTCCAGTTCGATCAATGAATCTGGTATGGAGTAACAATTTAACAATTATCTATTTTTGTTTTAAGGGTAACTAAGTCAAGGAAACAGCTGTTTCAGGGTATTTGCCCCTCATCCGTGTGGAGTAGGAAACTGGCTAGTGGGAGCAATGCCTAGTAAAAGACTACATAAGCAAGGATGATTGACCTTAGGGAGATCAACATCCAGCACCATGGAGACACCATCACGTGTTTCTCAACGCAGTGATTCTAAAACAAGGCCCCCTGGGAAACATCCCGAAACAGCTGTCTGTGGATGGATACCATGTTTGGCATAGGCGGTTTCCTTGACTGGAGACTGCCCTTCCCGTGGTTGTTCCTTCCCGGTGAAAGACCTGGCTAGTTTCCTGCCAGCGTTGAGAAACACGTGATGGGTGTTTCCACAGCAGTCCTGTTTTGCATATTTTCCCAGGGGGCCTTGTTCTAGAATCACTGCGTTGAGAAACACGTGATGGTCTCTCCGTGGTGCTGGATGTTGATCTCCCAAAGGTCAATCATCCTTGCTTATGTGATTTTTGATGCTTGTGAGCAAGTCCTCTTTTCAGGTACTTCAGCACTCATGCCTCAGATATCTGGCCTGTAGGAAGTGTGGCCCGCAGTATGGCTCCTGTGACTGGGAAATAGTTTGCCATGTGGTATAGTTGCCCTTCAGGACACTGCAGCATAGCGTTCTCAAGTAGATGTTAGTGAAATGTGTGCAAATTCATAACACCATTACACGGTAAACATGTTTTCACTATGCATTTTGAGGCATCAAGCCCCTTCCAGTATTGGTATTTGACACCAATACATTTGATATTAACTCACAGCCTCATCTGCTATCGCTACGAGAAGAATGGGTCCAGTTGAACACTTCTGCATACGGCCAATATCTTCTGCGGCCCAGTTAAAGGTGAGGTCTAATCTAAAATGACAAGTCTGTGGTGTCCGAGCTGTGAACAGGGCATCTAGTCGCATTCTGTCCAGGAGTATACGCATCCTATACATGTGACCGCCGTTCTCGGCTCTGACTCCGGAGAATCGTCAGTGTGTGTGTGTGACGGGAGGATTCAGAAGTCCGCAGTCACTTTACACCGGATAATCCCTTTAAGGTGGCTGCTCCCTCTAGCTGCCGCACTGTCATCGTGACATGGGGTGTAGTGTTCACCCCCTCCACCTTCTTCCCAGTACTCTTCTGAGGACATAATGTTGGTTGTCACTCACTGTTCAGCTTCTACACCGGTAGTAACGTTCCGTTCAGACCCTTTTAGTTAACCCCTTAGTGACAGAGCTAACTGTGACCGTAATAACCAGGTCGTATTTTAGAAATGTGACCAGAGTCACTTTGTCGTCTCTGGAATGCTTCAACTGATCCCAGCGGTAAATTTGGGTAAATAATTCTTGCAATTATTTGTGAAAATATTGGAATTATGGAGAAATTTACAAACCCTGTTTAAGGGGCCTATTCAGATTTTACTGGCCCTTTTTGAGGGGCCTATATATTGTAAATTCCCCAAAGTGAAGCCATTTAAAAAACTCACTGCTCAAATGCATTTCGAGAAACGTTTTAACCCTTCAGGTGCTACATAAAAAAATATATTTTTGCTTTACTTTGCATTAATTCTTCTTAAATCCATAGATGCTTCGCAAAACGTTTTAAAATGTGGATGTGAAAACTAAAAATAACTTTTCTTTCCACTAAAATGTCTTGGCCCCATATTTGTAATTTTCACAATGTTGAAAACTGACCCCATAATTAAGTAATTTCTTTTGAATGTGAAGATAGTTTTTGATCGCATATAAAAAGGTATTTGGGCACATGACAGGGCTCGTAAAAGTATTTGTGAATGCCATGTTGCATTTTCAGAGCCCCTGACATGCCAGAGTAGCAGAACTTCCCTATTCCCCCATCCCACCACAAGTGACCCCATTTTGAAGCTAGACCCCCCTCAAGGAATTCATCTGGGGGTGTACTGAGCAAATTATGATAAAATTTTTTACAAAGCTTATTTTCAATAGTTTTTGTTGTATTTATTTATGGAGTGCAAATTAAAGCAAATGTTCTAAAGCGACTGTCACAAGGTTTTTGCAACCTAAACTGAGAGAAGCATGGTGTAGGGACCCTGATTCCAGTGATTTCACTTATTGAGCAGCTTGCTGTAGTTTTGTGTGGTTTTTTTTTTTTTTTTTTTTTTTTTTAGCAGGGATTATCATTAGGTGCCTGGTAACCTGCTGCCATGTAGTCCTCTATATTCATAAGCTATGTATATCCCCACCACTGATTGCTAGAATGGTGTTAACAGCTGCCAATCATAGTGGGGTGGAGTTTGAAGGACTACATAGTGGCAGGATTACTAGTAGGGCTGATTTGAATCCGCCAAAATCCGGAACCGGCAAATCGCTGCCAGATTGCACAAAAAAATCTAGGTCTGCTCCGGATTCCAGTACCCATATAAATCTATGGGGACCATAATCCGGAGATTAAAAACGTTTGTGGAGGGAACGGGGGTAGGAGGTAGCGCGGTATACTCACCCGAGGCGGTCTCATTGCAGCAAACTCGTTCTGGGTCACGCTTTTCCCTTCTGGAGCCGAAAATTATATATTCAGTGTGTTTTGCCCGCCTACCGGCGCATGTAATTGGTTGCAGCTAGACGCACCCTCACCCTGAGTGGAAGCATGTCAGCTGACTGCAACCAATCACAGGTGGCAGGAAGGGCGGGGAAAGCAGTGCAAGTATCTGCGGGTCAGTATAGTGAGCGTTCATGTCTTTCAGAAACACATGCACGTTCCAGTCAAAGTGTGCGGCTGTGACGGTGATGTGCTGTCAGACTAGTACAAGTCTGACATGACATCAGCCGCCACAGCCTGTGCTCTCTGAACATGAGCATGCATGTAAACAGAAACACATGCACTCTCCTGTCAGAAGTGTGCGGCTATGGCAGTGATGCGGCTTTTTTTTTTTTTTCATTTAAATAAAAAAAAAAAAGACGTGCAATTCCCCCTAATTTTCATCTCCAGCCATGATAATGCTGGCTGGGGGCTGGTAGTCTCAGCCCACAACCACCCGGTATTGCCCAATACTGGCTCTTCTCAATTGTCCTGGAGCTGTGCCAATTGGGGTAATAAGGGGTTAATAGCAGCGCACAGCTGCTACTAAGCTCTAGGTTATGATGGCACAGGCGTCTGTGAGATACCTGCATAACACTAATCTGTACAGGAATGTAAATAAACATTGTGTATAGGATGCACAGTACAGGAAGTGAAGGCATGACCCGGAAGCAGTGTGCCGCCATGACACCGAGTATTGGTAAGTATGAAACGCTGTTTTATTTCTGGGTTTGTTTTTTTTTATTTTATTTATTTATTTATTTTATTTATTTATTTATTTATTTATTTATTTTTCAATTTTATCCAGTGCCGGATCCGGATCTTGCACTTGGAAATCCTTGAAACCACGCGGATCCAGACGCTTACAGTTCAGACCCGCTCAGCCGTAATTACTAGTTCTCTAATCTCCTGATCAATGATGGGCAAGCAGTACAATGCTCGAGTGTTCATTACTGGAGTCGAGCTGGTCAGAGGCCCGGATGGGCTCGAGTAATTGTATAATGGAAGTTAATAATTGGGCGATTCTCCCTCATACAGCCAGCCATAAACCGAGCATTTCCAGGGAAGGGAGTGTGGAGGAGGTGTTTTGTTTGCTTTTTGACACACTACATCTGAAAACCTTTTGTTTTAACCCCCAGTGAGAGCTGTTCAGAGCCTGTGAGTGGCTCTCCCTGGAGTACCTGCTCGCATTATGCAGTGAGTCAAGCCTGTTCATTATTTCATGGACAAGGTATCCAAGGACCCAAGAACCCCGATGCTTGAGTGCAGAGCACATTTGCCAATCAATACTCATGATAAAACGGGCATTTGAATGTATAACAAACCTCAGCCCAGTAAGGCTAGTTTCACACTTGGACGGGATCCATAGCATTGCGTTGTGTGACGCATGCAACGGATGCGTTGCATATAGTGGCACAACGGATGCTACAGATCGTACAAAATAACGCAATCCGTTGTAGGTTTTTTTTTCCTTGACTTTACACATCTGAGCATGCGCAGTTGTGTAAAGACAGCTGCGTTAACGGAATCCGTCAAATGACAGATTCTAACGGAATCCGCCACCATAGGCGTCCATTATAAAAACAATGGACGCCGGAATCCTGCAGGTTGCGTTTTTTTGACACTCCGCCAAGTGCAGAAAAACGTTACATGCAGCGTTCCATCCGCCCGACGCTCACTGACGGTCAGCGTCAAAACAACTGATGCGCTGCGGGGCGGATGCAATGCAAGACCATCCGTTGCTATCCGCAGCTAATAGAAGTCTATGAGGAATATAACGGTTTCCTGTAACGGTTACCGTAATTCCTCAAGGCTGCGGATAGCAACGGAAGCCGTCCAACGCAAGTGTGAAACTAGCCTGAGTGATACTTTGCTGGGATTGGGGTCTCTGTGCCTTAATCATGCTGTTTTTAAATGGGGAAACCCTGGTGACAGGTTCCCTTTAATAGCTGTGGCCTGGATATCTCATTAGTCCCTTTTTAGTTTTAGCATTTCTTTACCGCGGTTGATGGGATAAAGCATCCTGTCGTGCCTCTATTATGTGGTAGCACTTGTACACGTGGATGAATGGCTGGGGCTGGCGCTATTTGTGGAGTCATTAATGCGCTGTCATCCTCACAACAGAAGGAGGTTAGAGAGCAGCCTCTTACCTCGCCGTCTCTGTGCAAGGGCCGCTTACCCGATCAGATGCTCCTTATTATGTACAGGAGACTAAGTGGCCTGATTTGCAGTGAGCATCATGTACCACTTTGTACAGGAAGGATATGTTTTTGCATATGAATGAGCATTAACCATAATGCATTTTAATGATTGACGTAGACCCGATTCCCCTGAGGAATGGAGTTTGGGTCCAAGCCAGTGGCCAGACCCTAAGACGATGCAGGCTTCTGACAAAGGGGGACAACTCATCACAAGATGAAAGCACATCATTTACCGTCTCACCACAGTATTTATAGACATATTTTACATAGGCGCGCACAGCCAGGCTCTGTACCATGTCCTTAGATTGCCTTGATCACTTCATGAGGAATGTTCTCCTGCCTTCCCCAGTCTATGTATGTGCCTGGTGGGAAGATAAAGGAAAATGTATATGTTCATATTGTTGTACAAGCTAAAGACTAAAAAAAAAAGTCTATAAAATGAAATCCAAATGTTGTTCTGCTGCTTCTCCCTTAAGATTACAAAATCTCTGCTGGAGTATTGAGGGAGGAGGTAAGACGCGGCCATAATCACTTGCATACTTGGTTTCCGCTGCCAGTGCTGGAAGTTCTAGAAGACTAGATTGATGCAGGGACAGAAGTGTAATCTGACCGAGAACCAGTGACTGGTGATCTACACTTATTGTCACAGCCCAAAATTGTGTATTTGGGCAGAATTGGAGCGCACGCAATGTACCTGCTCCTCTCCTCATCCTGACGAAGTCCCAGAGGACCTCTGATGGATTGAAATCACTGTAGATAAGGTACCTTTTCCAATCTAGCTTCTGCCTGTTATAATCCATGGTGCTATTGACATGTCCGTGTTCTTTCCCGCACCATGTGTCTGTGCGATGTTCAGTGACATGTCTGGTTTCTTTCTGGTTTCTCTGAAAAGGGCCAATACAAGTCCATGGGTCCATGAAAAACACGTACAGCACAAGGACATGGGTAGAAGCTTATGAATATTACGCTGACATACAATTTTTGACACACAGAATAAGCTTTCTCTCTAAATATTTTTTTTCTTAAACATTTTAGCAAACATCAGTCTTCCAATATTTTACACAAGAAAACTATTAAGTCACATTTATTGTGCAATTGAGTTGCACAAAGATTAACGTTTGTGCCGGGTTCCCACAATCCAGATTAGCAGCATTAGGACAGTGTCCAAAACTCTGCGTTGTACAGTACAAGCACAGTGGATGAGATTTATAGAAATCAACACCCAATGGGCATTTTTTTTTCTCCTCTTTCTGCAGCGTAAACTGATAAGCACAGCCTTCCAAGTCGCAGCATGTCAATTTATGCTTGCAAAGACATTAATGTTCTTAGTGTGATGATACAGTGAACATCTGTGGCTCCCAGAACCCTGATCATGGGCACGGACACTGCATTCTCCTGCAGACAACACTTGTCTCCACAGGAGGAAATACACCATCTAAAATGCAGGGTCTCCGGATCGTGGGCTTGTACCCATGGGGGTTTCATGCCTCTTCTCCCAGTTCTGCCAAAATGGGTGGCAGGCATGAGGTCACAGTTCTGATTTTGTTGCGAGCCATGCTATTCCTTGCATTAGCAATCTCACTCCAGTCACTGACTGGAGTAAGATTTGGGGTAAGGGAGCACTCTACTTGTCACACTACTGATTCATAAAGAGGTGCGCAATTGTCTGACAAACCTGCTTCTTTCTCTGCAAGGCCTGATCGATCATTCTCAGAATCCTACCTTCTCGAAAAAAATCTGTCTTCACTGAATCCATGTGTTCCCCCTGCTAAAATTAAAAAGCCTATACTCTCCTCCCGTGCTGATGCGGTTCCAGCGGTGATGGCGTTTGCGTTCCCGGGGACTACTGTGACAACTGCCAGCTCCTCTGTCCCCACCTTCTGTTAGGCTCACCTCACTTCAGTGGTATTTTGCCGCAAATCAGAATCCGGTACAAATGCGTTTCATTTCAATTAATTTCCAATGGAATTGCGGCAAGATGCAGTTGTGTATGACGCACGCAACCGCATGTGACCGCATCTTGCCACGGTTGCACTGGTATCCAGTGTTTAATGGTAAATTTATGACCGCCTGCAGTTGCCACAAGGGTGGCTTTATCCCCAATAATCTCCAGAACCTCCTCCCAATGGCTACCGGAAGTTTGACATTTTGACGGGAAACTGATCACCTAATGACCCGTTGCAGTTTTCTGACTGCCACATTGCGGTTCCAAACACTAGAAAAGCCGGAGATGACTGCCAAGCCTTTATCCTCCAGTAACACCGGACAGAACATTACACCTTCACCAATGAGCTGTAAATACCTTGTGTGAGGGGCAGCATGGATTGTTATAAAGGAATCTGATCTGCAAGAAGCGGAGTAACCCTCGCTGTGCCTCTTTAGGGGCGTAGCAGTAAAACAAGAGCATTCTCATGACAGAGCGTTAACTCTACTTTGGGACGTACACCCCTGCCAAATTCTGGAAGGCTAGAGAGAAAATAGAATTTATGGAACGGGATTACATAATTTTTTTTTTTTTTTTTTTCTTCACCCTTGAAAATGTGTTGGATTGGCCTGAAATTGGCATAAACAAGGTCTCCACACCAGTATAGTGCTGTCTCTGGTATGAGGTTTAAGGGTAAGCCTGTGCATGGAAACTGCTTCCTTTCCTTTCCAAAGTAAATAGCAGTCTTACTGTATCATCCCCCTCTGGCTCCAATGAAAAGCATTACTGTTTTCCAAATTAAATATGTACAGTATTTCCAGTTCCAGGAGGTAGAAAAGCATACTGTATGCTCTGGCAGGTCTCTATGAAGCAGGGAAGATGGAGTGATAAGCTGGCCCTAGCCAACAGTGGAGCACAGTGGAGACTTAATGCCTTTTGGGTTTTTTTGTTTGTGAATGATTACTAGTATTTTCTAGTCTCCCACTTAGGCCGGGGCCACACGGGGATCCCCTCGCATAACACTCGGCTCATGCTGGCAGTACAACAGAGCCGAGTGTCCCTGCGACTGAGGTCCGTTAGTGCGAGCTTACCTCAGCAGCGGGGCGCAGGCCGGCACTGAGGAGGGGAGGGAGGGATTTATCTCTCTCTCTCCTCCGTAGCCGGCTATTGCCATTCTCGCCCTGCACTCGTACTACACCGGTGTACCGTGAGTGCAGTGCGATTGATTTTTTTTTTTTTTATTTTTTTTTTTTCCCTCCCCCATTCACTTGAATGGGTGCGAGAGAACCAAGACTCACATTACAATCGCGCAGCATGCTATGATTGTTTTCTCAGTCCGATTAGGGCTGAAAAAAGAATTGCTCATGTGCGCTGTCACACAGGCTAAGAGTGGAATGCAATTTTTTTTATTTTTATTTTTTTTTTTATATCGCACTCCACTCGCACCGTTTTTTCTTGCCGTGTCTTAGGCCTTACAAGCATATTAAAGTGGATTTTTGCATCGAATATTACCTACAGCATCTGAAACTGTTCACCTTGAATGTGATTGTAGCCTCGCCTGACAAAACCCTTTATGGTAGGTTGTGTATCCTTTTCTGTAGGAATATAAGTTTGCAAAAGAAAACCAAATCTCTGCCCCTCATAATCTGACATTTTATTGACACATTGAACAACCCAACGTGCAATTTTTAGGAAATGAACGATGTGTATGCGATGAACGGTTTCATGTTCAATCGCAGTCGCACATAGCTGTCACACGCTACAACAAAACTAACTATGCCGGATGTGCGTCACTTACGATGTGACCCCGCCGACACATCGTTAGATATGTGGTAGCGTGTAAAGCGGGCTTAAGACTAATGTATCCTGTTACTACTTTGATACACTGGAGATCTGAGGGGCAGGTGGCTATGTGGTTGGCACTAGCCTTCCAGCAAATCTCACAAAGGAAAATATGTGCAAGGAGGCTGTCCTCCATGACTGGAGTGTGGGAGGAAACCTACTCAGACCTTCTGAACATGAATTTAGATTGATCCCCAATGGGGACAGTGATGTCTGTAAAATGATGTGGAAATTGACTCCATATAAGCGAGTAAGACAACAATAATGTTCAAAAACATGTTTTCCAGTATTCTAAAACGTAGACCTTAATGTTTCCCAGTGTGTTTGGCCACCACTAAAATGGTAGTGGACTGCGTTTTCCATTGCTACGTTACAGAAAAGGAATTGTCAGAAGGGCTTCGGATTTCCCTGTCGTTGTGCCACAATAATGGCCCCAGCATATTTGTTCACAGATCTCAATTTCTCATTAAATCAGTCTTATCGCAGCCACGTGTACCCAATGCATGCCTAGCTGTAAATCACTGCACTGTAAAAAGGAGCACTAATTTGGTATGACATGTGGATATTCTATATAGCTATAATATTGGAAGATTAAACCTTTGACTTTTCTCCCACTATCCCATACACACCTCGTGCTGAATTTGATGTCCCCGTAAGCAGAGGATATCCCATTCTTGTTTCTATAAATACATCACTCCGTAGAGAGCTGTGCAGCCCTGATCACAGGGAACGGGACTCCTGGCCACTTCTACCCCTGGTGTCCGTAATCGGCGGAGGTTTCCGCACCCATGCATTGTTCCCTGAATAAAGCTTCTGATGGGTCACTATTGTCTCGCACCCATGCATTGTTCCCTGCATAAAGCTTCTGATGTCCCGCACCCATGCATTGTTCCCTGAATAAAGCTGCTGATGAGTCACTATTGTCCTGCACCCATGCATTGTTCCCTGAATAAAGCTGCTGATGGGTCACTATTGTCCTGCACCCATGCATTGTTCCCTGAATAAAGCTGCTGATGAGTCACTATTGTCCTGCACCCATGCATTGTTCCCTGAATAAAGCTGCTGATGGGTCACTATTGTCCTGCACCCATGCATTGTTCCCTGAATAAAGCTGCTGATGAGTCACTATTGTCCCGCACCCATGCATTGTTCCCTGAATAAAGCTGCTGATGGGTCACTATTGTCCCGCACCCATACATTGTTCCCTGAATAAAGCTGCTGATGGGTCACTATTGTCCCGCACCCATGCATTGTTCCCTGAATAAAACTGCTGATGGGTCACTATTGTCCCGCACCCATGCATTGTTCCCTGAATAAAGCTGCTGATGGGTCACTATTGTCCCGCACCCATGCATTGTTCCCTGAATAAAACTGCTGATGGGTCACTATTGTCCCGCACCCATGCATTGTTCCCTGAATAAAGCTGCTGATGGGTCACTATTGTCCTGCACCCATGCATTGTTCCCTGAATAAAGCTGCTGATGGGTCACAATTGTCCTGCACCCATACATTGTTCCCTGAATAAAGCTGCTGATGGGTCACTATTGTCCCGCACCCATGCATTGTTCCCTGAATAAAGCTGCTGATGGGTCACTATTGTCCTGCACCCATGCATTGTTCCCTGAATAAAGCTGCTGATGGGTCACAATTGTCCCGCACCCATGCATTGTTCCCTGAATAAAGCTGCTGATGGGTCACTATTGTCCTGCACCCATGCATTGTTCCCTGAATAAAGCTGCTGATGGGTCACTATTGTCCCCCACCCATGCATTGTTCCCTGAATAAAGCTGCTGATGGGTCACTATTGTCCTGCACCCATACATTGTTCCCTGAATAAAACTGCTGATGGGTCACTATTGTCCCGCACCCATGCATTGTTCCCTGAATAAAGCTGCTGATGGGTCACTATTGTCCCGCACCCATACATTGTTCCCTGAATAAAGCTGCTGATGGGTCACTATTGTCCCGCACCCATGCATTGTTCCCTGAATAAAAGCTGCTGATGGGTCACTATTGTCCTGCACCCATACATTGTTCCCTGAATAAAACTGCTGATGGGTCACTATTGTCCCGCACCCATGCATTGTTCCCTGAATAAAGCTGCTGATGGGTCACTATTGTCCTGCACCCATACATTGTTCCCTGAATAAAGCTGCTGATGGGTCACTATTGTCCCGCACCCATGCATTGTTCCCTGAATAAAGCTGCTGATGGGTCACTATTGTCCTGCACCCATGCATTGTTCCCTGAATAAAGCTGCTGATGGGTCACAATTGTCCTGCACCCATACATTGTTCCCTGAATAAAGCTGCTGATGGGTCACTATTGTCCTGCAACCATACATTGTTCCCTGAATAAAGCTGCTGATGGGTCACAATTGTCCCGCACCCATGCATTGTTCCCTGAATAAAACTGCTGATGAGTCACTATTGTCCTGCACCCATACATTGTTCCCTGAATAAAGCTGCTGATGAGTCACTATTGTCCTGCACCCATACATTGTTCCCTGAATAAAGCTGCTGATGGGTCAATATTGTCCTGCACCCATACATTGTTCCCTGAATAAAGCTGCTGATGGGTCACTATTGTCCTGCACCCATACATTGTTCCCTGAATAAAGCTGCTGATGAGTCACTATTGTCCTGCACCCATACATTGTTCCCTGAATAAAGCTGCTGATGGGTCACTATTGTCCTGCACCCATACATTGTTCCCTGAATAAAGCTGCTGATGGGTCACTATTTTCCTGCACCCATACATTGTTCCCTGAATAAAGCTGCTGATGGGTCACTATTGTCCCGCACCCATGCATTGTTCCCTGAATAAAGCTGCTGATGGGTCACTATTGTCCTGCACCCATGCATTGTTCCCTGAATAAAGCTGCTGATGGGTCACAATTGTCCCGCACCCATGCATTGTTCCCTGAATAAAGCTGCTGATGGGTCACTATTGTCCTGCACCCATGCATTGTTCCCTGAATAAAGCTGCTGATGGGTCACTATTGTCCCCCACCCATGCATTGTTCCCTGAATAAAGCTGCTGATGGGTCACTATTGTCCTGCACCCATACATTGTTCCCTGAATAAAACTGCTGATGGGTCACTATTGTCCCGCACCCATGCATTGTTCCCTGAATAAAGCTGCTGATGGGTCACTATTGTCCCGCACCCATACATTGTTCCCTGAATAAAGCTGCTGATGGGTCACTATTGTCCCGCACCCATGCATTGTTCCCTGAATAAAAGCTGCTGATGGGTCACTATTGTCCTGCACCCATACATTGTTCCCTGAATAAAACTGCTGATGGGTCACTATTGTCCCGCACCCATGCATTGTTCCCTGAATAAAGCTGCTGATGGGTCACTATTGTCCTGCACCCATACATTGTTCCCTGAATAAAGCTGCTGATGGGTCACTATTGTCCCGCACCCATGCATTGTTCCCTGAATAAAGCTGCTGATGGGTCACTATTGTCCTGCACCCATGCATTGTTCCCTGAATAAAGCTGCTGATGGGTCACAATTGTCCTGCACCCATACATTGTTCCCTGAATAAAGCTGCTGATGGGTCACTATTGTCCTGCAACCATACATTGTTCCCTGAATAAAGCTGCTGATGGGTCACAATTGTCCCGCACCCATGCATTGTTCCCTGAATAAAACTGCTGATGAGTCACTATTGTCCTGCACCCATACATTGTTCCCTGAATAAAGCTGCTGATGAGTCACTATTGTCCTGCACCCATACATTGTTCCCTGAATAAAGCTGCTGATGGGTCAATATTGTCCTGCACCCATACATTGTTCCCTGAATAAAGCTGCTGATGGGTCACTATTGTCCTGCACCCATACATTGTTCCCTGAATAAAGCTGCTGATGAGTCACTATTGTCCTGCACCCATACATTGTTCCCTGAATAAAGCTGCTGATGGGTCACTATTGTCCTGCACCCATACATTGTTCCCTGAATAAAGCTGCTGATGGGTCACTATTTTCCTGCACCCATACATTGTTCCCTGAATAAAGCTGCTGATGGGTCACTATTGTCCCGCACCCATGCATTGTTCCCTGAATAAAGCTGCTGATGGGTCACTATTTTCCTGCACCCATACATTGTTCCCTGAATAAAGCTGCTGATGGGTCACTATTGTCATATTTTCCATAATGGAAAGAACTATTTAAATTACTAGTGTTTGCTACTGTGTAAACTGGACAAGTGTGACCTACTGTTCCTGTGGCATTTATTTCTCCAGTCTGGGAAAAAAATCTGCCACAAAATGACAATAGGCTGCTTTGGCCACAAATTCAGCAGGAAAATTCATAGATTAACTCCATTGACTATCAATGAGGTGAACGCTTGTTTAGAACTGCAGCTCATTGGATTTCATGCTGCAGAAAATGAACATGATGGACCTTTATTCCAACCTATGAACACACCCAAACTGGCAATATCTCTTTATGAGCAGAAACTGAGAGGAAACTCTGAATACTCTGTGCTCCAGAAACTGTGCCCATAGCTGGTGTTTGGCCTCATGTGCGCACCAAACGTTCCAGTATAGGGCCCTTCACTCATGGGTCACGCCAAGTGAGATGCCTACTTCTGACTTGTTTGGCAGCATACTTTACCTCCCCGTAGGTAATCTGCACACATTGCGTATTGACCGTAGCAATTTCTGCACCAAAAATGTCTTTGTAGCAAAAATGCTGCTGAACATATTTGTGCCTTTGTCGCATGTATCAAATGCATGTTTGCACCATTTTTCAACCAAGTGGGGAAGGCGCATAAGACAAACCACTGGAACTGCTCCGAATCTGCAAGGAAAAATAAGCCGCGTGCAAGATTCAGTATCGGTAGTGACATTTTTGTAATCCCTGCCTCTTTGGTGCACATACACTTGGTGAAACATTGGTAGGACCACGTTTATTTTCTTGGGAAAGATTCTATATAACATTTTTGAGCAAAATAAATGAAGTATTGATTGCTTGTAATTTTAGAAGTAATGATCTACAGCATGCCGCTCAGGATTGCTGACCCTCTCAGAATTTGATTTAAGCTTGCTAGCCTCAGGCAGTAAAATGTTCCCTGACATGCCATGACTTTCAGAACTGGCAGCAGATTACAGGGAAGCTCGTGTGTGTGCCGCCGCGTCTAGAAGTGCGGAGAAGGATTGGAAGCCGAATCCTTATCTTAAAGGGAGCCTGGCACTTGATTCATGTGGCATGAGTGCAGTGGGGTATATTTTCTCAAACTCTCAATTTCTGAGACTCTAGTTTGAAAAGTTAATGGCCTATCCTACTTCATATGTACTGTACATAAGGAGAGATCTGTAAACCGTGGCGTGGTGTTGGGACCCCGGATATGTTCTCTGAATGCTGGAGGGTGTGAGGCCAGCAAGTCGTGCTGCGAGTTTCTAATTCATGCTGCCCAGAGTTTACCCCACTCACCTCAAATGGCAAGTTCCCTATTAATTCTGTAGTCAAAATGTCTTCACAATGATCCTGTGTATGAAAAATATGTACTAGTCTTCCTGCGGATGATTATTTGTACTTATGCATGTTATACAGCGACTTGGTGTGATCATGGTCAGTGGCCTACCATGAATAGCGTTCCAATAAGACTATGGTGCAATGTGATTTCTATGTATGTGCCATGACACATATTTAAGGACACATTCGGTTATTTGGAGAGTTTGGGGTTTTTGTTTTTGTTTTGGTTTTTTTATCTCCGTATTTGTAGCCAAACCCAGGAGTGGAGCAATCAGGTGAAAAGTATAATTGAAATACGGCACCACTTCTTCTGTATTTATCACCCACTCCTGCTTTTGGCTACAAATACGGAGGTAAAAAGCTCACCATATACTCAGTGTGTGCACATGGCCCAAGACCAATGTTGAGCAGGTGACATGTACCACAAATGTGAATATGTAAACTCTCAAACAACTTGTGGATTGCCTTACTACATACAGTATATATAGTTGGTAAGTTGTATACAGGCCCTAACTTATAAAGTAGTTTTGGCATCTTTAAATCTAGACTGGGCTACTAGGACTCCTTTTTTGATATTTTGGGAAGGTGATGGAAAGGGGGTAACAGTGCACCTGAAAAATATATCATAACCTGGGCCGCAAATAAGATAAATCTTAATGATTATGTATTCTTGTCTCTGTATTCACTCATTCACTTCTCTTAAAGGGCTTCTTCACCCAGTGTATAAATATAGCAGCCATCCTCGCCACCAGTGCCGTTCCGATGACTGCGCTGGGACTCAACTGACGTTATGCCACGTGAGCCCTGCAACCAGACGTTATGCCACGTGAGCCCTGCAACCAATCGGGCCATTCTCCATTTCCTTCAAAGGAAACTGACGGAGGAAGGTAAAGGTCCGGCTATGGCTTCCTCATTGTCAGTTGTGTCAAAAAAAGTGAGTGAAGCAACCACTGGTTACAGGACTCTCATGGCATGATGTCAGATGAGCCCCAGTGAAGTCATGGCTGGAATGGTGGTGATTTTATAAAGCTGAATAAAGCAACCAGAAGTGGTGGTCTGAGTCGTGGACAACCCCTTTTAAGCATGACGTCAACATCACTAACAATATCCAAAAGTCAAATTGGCTCATAAATGGTTCTGTTAGACCTTGTGACCTCATGGATTTTATTTATTGACTCTGAAATGTGAAACATTGAATTTTGGCCAAAATAAATGAGGTTGGCACTTTAAGGGGCTGGAAACCATTGTTTTCTGATCTTAGAAATCCTTATGTTAATGCTTCTGTTAAGTATTGTATACATTTTTTTGGTATGGTCATGGGGACCTTTTTATAGGTTACAGTAAACCAATGTCTACCACTATTTGGCAATACTAATCTCATGGTCTCCATTGTGGCTGCATTTGGCTATGGTAATGTGGTAGAGATCTATGTAAACTGCTCTGTGTAATAAAATGTTCTGAAAATAGGAGGTAAAATGTTTTGTGTATAATATTTTCTAGCACGTAAAACGAAGAAGAAGATTAAAGGAATTCAGCAGTCGAATGTACCAGCCGTGCGTGAACTTCCTGAAAGTTCCATGAGCAAGACCATCGTTCCCGCTTCTGTGGCCCAGCTCACCCCCACCCTCATCTCCTTATTGGAGGCTATAGAGCCGGAAGTCTTGTATGCAGGATATGACAGCACCTTGCCTGAAACCGCATGGAGACTAATGTCGTCAATGAATATGCTAGGTGGGCGCCAAGTGGTATCTGCTGTGAAATGGGCAAAGGCCATACCAGGTAATGTGGAGTCTGCAGAACTTGTCTTGCCATTCTACATGATCTGTGTAGCATTACAGCAGATGCGGTACTCAATGGTCAGTTCAGTACACTGCAAATGCTGCTTTACCCCAAATGCATCGGCATAATCTATGGCATTATTGGCTATTCAAACACCAAAGTTTGGTGGTAGTCCCGTATTATAGCGGGAGCATTCGCTGAAGGGCCAAATGGACCCTACTAGAATGCATATAGATTTCATATGCCATAGGAAAGAACACCAGCACCGCTGTAATGTGCTTGTCTAATTTCTGTGGAATTTAGTTGATTGCTGGATTTTATTGTAGGAGTCTGGTATCAGAGTTCACTCAGTTATTCCTTTTGTTCTCAGGTTTCAGAAATCTGCACTTGGATGACCAAATGACCCTTCTTCAGTACTCCTGGATGTTTCTTATGGTCTTCGCCCTCGGATGGAGATCGTACAAACAAGCCAATGGAACTGTGCTGTTTTTTGCACCTGATTTGATCATCGATGAGTAAGTTTGGGTTTATGTTCTGTGAAATTCTGATTTATTTGAAAGAAGCAGATTATAACTAAAATAGAATTAAAGCAGACTATTCTGAAGCCATGAAATGGGATTTGTTTTTTTTTTTATTTGGTATTGACTCTGGAATCGTAACATTGTATGTTATACAAATAGGAAATTTTGTGATTAAAATCATCTGAAAGATATACTTACATGTTCAGGGGGTTAGATGTAATATCTACATGCATAATGCTTTAGCTTATGGTGATTGTTTTTCATTAAGCCCTTGTATTGTCTCTAAAGCAGCAATCCCCCTTTACTATGCTTTTCTAAATACTACTTTAGGCTCATTAATATATTATAAAATATCTATAAAAATGAATTTTCTTAACTACTTCTTGCAAATAAAACAAACAGAATAAAAAAAAATAGTGAAATGCATGGTTGGCCTGTAAAGCCACATTTGCATGGTATCTTCTTGTAGGTCTGTCGGTTAATCACCATATAGATATCTTTTCAAGAGGTTTGGCCTTGACTTATTTCCTGTTGAAGAGTCTACAGATAGTGACTTGTTGAAGTTTTCTAGACCTTATATTTTAGATTTTGAGCTAAAAACTATATTAAAGGCTGTTTCACAATACTACTTTTAAAGGGAATCTGTGTTGCAACAACCTGGTGACAATCTTGAGAACTGTATGATGTAGGGACACAGACCCTGATTCCAGCAGTGCATCACTTACTGGGCTACTTCCTGCAGTCTCTCCAGTCCTATGAATGCTGGGCTCTGCATAGCCCAGGCCACACCATTGAACACTGTGTACACAGTGCTTAGGCAGAAAGCTGCCAATCATTCATGGTTCTGGGGTTAAACACCACGTATGAATATGAAGGCCGCTGGTTGACTAGTCTTCCAGTGATAATCTTGCACTGACCAATCAAAACTACTGAAGTAGCCCAGTAACTAATGTCACTGGAATTGAGGTTTCTGTCTACAATAAATCTGGTCCGATTCCCTTCTGAAGCATTAAACTGCAATATTGATGGCAAGAATAGTGCAACTTTCAGCATTGGTCTTGTCCTGTTTCAAGACTTTAAGGTTGATGGCATTTTATGTGGTATGTATATGTTGCATGTTGGGTCATGCGATCGTATGGGTATGGTCTGCTCTGTCAGCACTTTGGTTGCAGCTTTTAATAGAAGCTATGATGTATGCCTATACACATGGCACATGGTGGACCCCCACCTACTGATTAGTGGAGTCAGGCAGCTTCTGCCAAAGTATTTCCTCTGGGGGGGGGAGTATGCATAAATAATTTATGCATGAATCTGCTAGTTGATGTTGGTATGTAGCTAATATTCACATCCATGAAGGTTTGACAATGTTCTGATGGCAATACCTGTCCTAACTGTAAGGTCTCTGCCTGAGCTAACTGGAGACCTGCCGGTTGGGACAAGTATTGTGAGCCGAGCACAATCTGTTTCCTGGATATAGCAATTCAACCTAATGGTCACAAAAAAAGTGAAAAGACTGGGTCCTTGTATGGTATATAGCTTGTCCCTGCACTCATGTGTAAACAACCCCCTTGAAAATAACATATTGGCCACTAAACCTTCACTATCAGCTTATAGTAATGAAACAATGTAACAGACCTTTGCAGAACATAACGTGTATGTGGGTAAAAGGTTTGGGCCCCTGAATCGTATCCAATAGGGGATTACAAATGAGTGATTCGGACTTGGAGATGACATTACTCGTCTTATTAATGGTGTGGACATTGGAGGGGAGTGCACATTGGTGTGAAAGTGTCTCCGATACCTGGGAACAGACGGAGATAATGAGTGTCTGGCACTTGGCCCACCTGTACATGGTATAATGGAGAAGCTGGTCTGTAGTCACTGCGCGCCAAATCCCTGTACAGTAACAAGAATCTGATACTCCTCTGTAAGGTCAGTGTCTCAAGGGCAAGGCAGGGATTGTTTTTGGCACCAGTTCAGCCTGACCTAGTAAACATTATTCTTTTTTTCTGATAGCATGCGTATCACACGAGATTCATGACACTGCAAGAACAGCTTTTATACCCATGGCACTGCTAACTTTGTAAAAAGTGTACCTCTCCAGACTGAGCAGTAATCTAAGAAGATGACATTAAAATAGCCATACAGATTAGATGGTGGTGGCCTTCTATCTAGCTTGTACCCCTCCCCCACAATCCTTTTCCCCACATATCCCAAAAGGTGATGGGAGAAAATAAAGATTTAATGTCATGATTACCCTGATCTCACCTTAAATACACAAACATGAAAGCAATGGTACTGAGGGATCGATCACTAAACTGTTGTAAAAATGCAAAGTTTATAAAGAAAAGAAAATCTGAGCACTCTTATATCCAGCAGCCCAACCATCTCTCCACAGGGAGGGAAGAATAGCGGTGAAAACACCGCATCCTTTGCATAAGTTTTTTTTTTTTTTTTTTTTACATGCGGCCTGTCCAGTTTTTGCCACTTGCGGCATGCTACTGAGCATGCGCAGTGGTAAAAACCGCATGCGGCGGCCGGATGCGGTTTTTGCCGCATCGCACCGCATTCGGCATCCATAGGGATGCATTGGGAAAAGCGCCGCGACGGCAGGATGCATTTTTTTTTTTTTTTGCCGCACAAAAAACGTGCTAGGCAACGCTCCATCCGGCCGCCGCATCGGCTAAATCTGCCGCATGCGGCAAAATACGGACGGAACGCAAGGCCATGTGGCACAATGCGGCACTAATTAAAGTCTATGCAGGAAAAACGCAACCGGCAGCAAAAAAAAAACTGTTGCGTTTTTCCTGCAAAGTGCCGGATTGTGCCGCATTGCTGAAACCGGAGGTGTGAAAGCAGCCTACTCTGGTAACATTTCATGCAGAATAAGTGATCTGTAGAAAGGCTTCACACGGATGCACAGACTGGCCAATGTTTGTCATTGGTAAAGCTACACCGTGCGGTGGGTCCTAAAGGTCGTCACATTGGGTACAGAATGGGGTCGAGATTGCATTCTGATTTACTATTTATCACATCACGGCATCTAGTCCACATTTCTCTAGTTTCCCATAAAGTTCATTATGAGCAGTTCAAGGAAAAGCAAAAAGATGTGTTTTTACATTAGCATTCAGATCTATTATACTTCTTATGACCTAGGCCCTGTTAATATTGGTAAACCTCTGCATTGGGCTCCATTAAGCAGGCTAAGGCTGCTTTCACACATCAGTTTTTTGCCATCAGGCACAATCTGGCCAAATCATGAAAAAACGGATCCGGCGTCTGTTGACGCCATAGCAGTTTTTCCCCCATAGACTTTCATTAGTGCTGGATTGTGCCAGATGGCCTTCCGTTTCATACGTTGTTTTTTTTTTTTTTGTTGGTTTTGCCCAAAATTTACTTGTCCGGCGGCCGGAGGAAACATTGAAGTGAACGTTTTGTGTATGGCAAAAAAAAATGGATCGCATCGGATCCGGTGCAGTACGGCGTGTTTTATAATGGAAGCCTATGGATGCCGGATTCGTTTTTTTGAACGGAGCATGCTCCGTATCACACCGGATCTGTCAAACTGAAGGAACTGATGGTTAAAACTGATGCAATTGATTCGTTTTTTCGCCTGATCCGTCGCATCAGTTTTCTCCGGATTGTGCGCCTGATGTCAAAAAACTGATGTGTGAAAGCAGCCTAAAGCTACTTTCACACATCAGTTTTTTCCAATCAGGCACAATCCGGTTTGTGCCTGGTGCAACAGATCCGTCTGCTATTGTGTAAAAACTGATGCAACGGATCCGGCAAAACGGATTTGTTTTTTGTTTTTTTGTTTTTTTTTTTTAAATGCTGGGAGAGACCCCATCATCACCGCACAAACACCGCCACTATCTCAGTGACTTCCCCGCTGACAGCGCGATTCACTTCAGTTGCTGTGTGGATCTGACACGGAGCACTCGTGTTTTACGGCGCTCCTGTCAGCTTCATGTAGCAGAGCTGAAAGCGTCGCGGGACCTCTGGATTACGTCGGACCTGGAGGGGTATTTGGGGATTTTAATAAAATGGTGAAAGAGGGTGGTTTTTTTTTTTTTTGTCTTTTATTCCAAATAAAGGTTTTTCTGTGTGTATGTGTTTACTTTCACTTACAGGTTAATCATGGAATGTATCTCGGGGAGACCCCTTATTACCCAGATTGCGACCACACCAGGGCCATTCGGGATGAGCCGGGTAGAGTTCTGGGTCTGTCGCATCTAATGGATGCGGCAATTCCGGGCGGCTGCTGCTGGCTGATATTTTAGGCTGGGGGGCTCCCCATAACGTGGAGCTCCCCATCCTGAGAATACCAGCCTTCAGCCATGTGACTTTATCTTGGCTGGTATCAAAATTGGGGGGGACCGCACGCCGTTTTTGTTTTTTTGTTTTTTTTTTTTTTTTTTTGTTCTTTTACTGCAAGAAACCGCACCCATGATTGGTGAGTCAGTGAGTGAGTGATTTTCTGACAAGCAATGAATTTATATCACTTCTGGGCATGCTCAGAAGTTAAAACCGAATCCAGTACATGCTTCCGGCGTTTGATGCATGTCACTGGATTCGGCATGCGTAGACTTTCATTATGTACCATGCCGCACAGCGCCGCATGCAGCACTATGCAGTTTTTTGCCGGTGTCAAAAAACGTTCCTCTCTGCATCCTGTGCGGCTGCCGGAGTGACTATTTTTACCACAACCGGCAAAAAAAAACTGATCAAACGCGAGTACATGTGGCACAATCCGGCACTAATAAAAGTCTATAAGGAAAAAACGCACCCGGCAGCAAAGAAAAAATGCGTTTTTTCTGCAATGCGCCGGATTGTGCCGCACAGCAAAAACCTGATGTGTGAAAGCAGCCTAAGGCCAAACAAGTAACCAGTATTTGTCTAATCACAGTATTCCATCCAGCAGAATCCAGAAAAGTGACCTGCTCAGTCGTTATACCTTGGAGGGACTGTATAAGGGGAATGGACTCAAATTCGTAGGAGGGTTTTTGTTTTGTAACATATTTTCAATGACTTTCTCATATAATTAATGTTAATTACAGAGAATGTGTTTTTGTTTGGTTTTAATGGTCTCTTGCCGACAACCGATTTTTATTTTGTTTACTTGTGCAAACAAATACTAACACATGCATGGAAAATAACCTGTGCCATAAAAATCCTGGTGGTGAAAGCGGAGTCACGTGTCCCCTCCAGAGCGCACATTCCTGCAGACTTGCTGGATAAGGTTGTGCATCTGAGAGTGTTTGTGTCAGTAGAAAATATTGGAGGCTTGTGATGTAAATCTCCGCGAGCCTCGGGCTGCAGAGCGGAGCACCGAGCCCGTGCCCTGGAATACATTCCTTCCAACTGTAGCCCTTTTATGGCAGCTTTTGCTCCATGTTGCATAACACTGGCTCATTGCTGTAAACTACAAATGTATACATTTCATACATGCAACAAACTTATTGTACTAGTGATGCTTCATTTAAAGGGGTCATACACAGTATATATATCTCCTGTCTAGAAGATTGGAAATTGATCACTACAGGTGAGCACTGATGCAGAGATGGAGCAAAGTTCAGTCCTGTCTCTCGTCCCCATTTATTCTCAGACCGGCAGGGGTACCAAGCCTCGCTCACAGCAATCTCCGGCAGTCTTATGAATGAGTGCTTCACTGCTACATTCAGATGAGACCCTTTCTCTCAGTTAGGGGTACTTTGCACGCTGCGACATCGCTAGCCAATGCTAGTGATGCTGAGCGCAATAGTACCCGCCCCGTCGCACATGCGATATCTTGTGATAGCTGCCGTAGCGAACATTATCGCTATGGCAGCTTCACACGCACTTACCTGCCCTGCGACGTCGCTCTGGCCGGCGACCCGCCTCCTTCCTAAGGGGGCGGTTCGTGCGACGTCACACAGCAGGCGGCCAATAGAAGCAGAGGGGCAGAGATGAGCGGGACGTAAACATCCCGCCCACCTCCTTCCTTCCTTCCGCATAGCCGGTGGAGGCAGGTAAGGAGAAGTTTCTCGCTCCTGCGGCTTCATACACAGCGATGTGTGCTGCCGCAGGAACGAGGAAGATCATTGGATCTCCTATTGGTGTGACATTATGAAAATGACTGACGCTACACAGATCACCGATTTACGACGCTTTTGCGATCGTTTATTGGTGCATCTAGGCTTTATACGTTGCGACGTCGTTACTGGTACTGGATGTGCGTCACTTTCGATTTGACCCCGACGACATCGCAGTAGCAATCTTGCAACTTGCAAAGTACCCCTTAGTCTTTCCGGTCAGACCCCCAGTGATCAATAAGTTATCCCCTATTGTCAATTTTTGCGATTTCCTAGCCAGCACTGCACATGCCATAATGTGTAAATATTTCCGACTGAGATGATCTAGATATAAAATCAGGAGACTTATTTTTAATTCTTTCATTCGTCTACTGACAAGACCTAAACCTAACGGTACATGGCTTAAAATCCTGATTGGGATGATGGCAATTTAGTGATTGTAAGTAATGTGCCACTTTCCTTTCTATATACAGAAAAATATACACGAATGGTGTTCTCTAAAAGTGGCTTTAGTCCAGTGTGCCGCTGTGCAGTCTTATTTCTGGGCTTTCAGAGCGACTCTATCGATGCGCAGTGAGTCACAGAAGTGACATTCACATCCAGACCCCTCTTCACCTCTCTCGGCCTACACAAGCTTGTCATTTGTGATTCCAACCACACAGTATTGCAGGTGTGACATTTCTATGGCCATACAAGTAAATAAAGGCTACATCGCAAATGACTTTATTTATGAGCTGGAAAAACAGATTTGGCTCTGTATAATAATGCTGACCTGGAAAAGTATTGTGAAGGCAATGATGTCAAACAGTGAATGGTGTAAAAGCGATGTCCGAATGGTTTGCTTTTTGTTTTTCTAAGGCAGCGCTCCCATCCGCTGCAAAACCGGATCCGTCACAAATGCGGTTCATTTCAATTAATTTCCAATGGGATCGCGGCAACATGCTGTCACATGCGGTTGTGTATGACGCACGCAACCGCATGACGCACTCAACCGCATCTTGCCGCGATCCCATTGGAAATGAATTTAAGTGAAACGCATTTGTGACGGATCCGGTTTTGCAGCAAAATACCGCTGATCCCAGTGCTAAAGTTTTTTTGTGTTTTTTTTTTTTTTTTTTCCCTCCTGTTTCTCAGTATGTTATATGGTAAAATTAATGTCAATCAAAACTGGTCCCATATAAAACGAAGCCCTTGTACTGCTGTCAGTAGAAAAAATGGTTTAACCCCTTGACTACTTATGACAAGTTATGTATGCCATAAGTCGTTTCCCTGCCTTTTGATATGGGCTTGCTCCCCGAACCTGCATCTTTCCCTGCACATGAAGGCTGAATTATTCAGCCTTCATCCTCTAATTGCTGCAAGTGGAACAGCTGTTTGCATTTGTTTAAACTGTTAAATGGCACTGTCAGATATTGAAACCATCATTTAACACATACTGGCAGGGGGTTGTGCTATTCTAACCTCTCATTAGCATGGTGGCTTGCCTTGAAAGGCAGGGGTCTGCTGATGACCCCCTGTTTGTCAGGACAGTACTACTGTGAAACCTAGCCTATATCTGGCGTTCATAGGAGACTGATTTCTCCTATATACAGTAAGGCCTAGGCCACACGGCGAGAAAATCAGTGCGATTTGGAGTGTGATAAAACATCGCATTCCACTCGGACCAATTCTAGCCTGTGTGTTAGCGCACATGAGCGATGAATTTCTCAGCCCTAATCGGACCGAGAAAACAATCACAGCATGCTGCGGGTGTAATGCGAGACTTTTCTCGCACCCATTTAAGTGTATGGGGCGAGAGAAAAATCACACTGCACTCACAGTACACTGGTGTACCGCAAGTGCAGTGCGTGAATCGCAATAGCCGGCTACGGAGGAGAGAGGGAGATAAATCGCTCGCACAGTCGGACCTCAGTCGCATGGCACTCTGCTCCTGTTGTGCTGCCAGCGCAAGCTGACTGTCAAGCGAGCATCGCACTAGTGCCCTGTGTGGCCCCACAGGGCACTAGTGCGATGCTCGCTTGACAGTGAATGCTGATGCACTGCAGTGTCACCTATCCCCCCCCATTATACACTAATGCTGTAAATTATATGGTATACTGAGAAAATGACTTAATGCAACTGCAACTTTTCTGCATGCTTGGCTACTGATCGCTTGTGCTGTTCTGTAAATCCTGATCGACGATCAACGCTGTCTCACAGCTGGCATTCGCAGGAAGATCGTAATGACACACTGTTCATCAGCTGGCCCATGGCTGTCATTACAACCCATCGGCGCCCCGTGGTCACATCATGGGTGCAGATAATGACTCCCTCCCTGCCATTGCATGTTGGATCCTGCTGTCAGATTGACAGAGGTATTTAACTGGTTAACAGCTTAAGAGCTTAATATGAATATTTCAGCATTAACTGGGTGACCAAAGAACCCTTGGGCACCACACATAGTGCATGACGTGTGTTGAAAATATGAGACACTGGACTAATGGTTATTCTTTGTTTTGGCGTTCCATTGGTGTGGCAAGAGCTTCAAAAATGTTGATGACTATTTCTATATGGTAAATATTACTGGCATGAACATAGACAAAATCTTCCATCCAGTACCTAAGTCAGATGGAATACAAACATGATGGCAGACCACTGATGGTATTCACAGCTTGATAACCCTGATAACTATTGCAGAGCATCCAGAAAGATTTTCTCCCTAACAATAATTAAAATTTATATAACTATAGCTTTCTTGGTTGGACCGTAGACTAATATTTTTTGTATGAAAGAAATATCATGTGCAATCTCTTCTTCAGAGTTTATTACTCCGGATATTCTACTGTAACCCCTTTTTAACCTAGGATGTACCTATACGTCAAAAAAGTGAGCCGGAGTATGAGATGGTGTACATGGAGTTTGTGAGCTCATGTTCACACTGGCCATAAGACAAAGAGAAACCAAGGGAAAAATTGTGAAAACATACCCTGCTGTAACTAAATAAAAGCATAGTGCATATAAACATAGGGTACTTAGTAAAAACTGTTTTTGATGAAAGAAAAGCATAAAGCCATCCCACCAATGACAAGGTGTACCCAGTTGGGACAGTACCTACACTCTCTAATATTAAAACCTTACCATGGGTCTAAAATAGGCCTCAATTTGACGAAGGGCTGAAAGTGACCTAGTCCCAACAGGACACAGTCAGGTGATGCACAGAATGAAATGCCCAGCTCACTAAGAGGGAGGACAACTCCCAATTTTGTACTGAATACAAAAAAAACTAAATAAAAACAAAAAAGTGAGCCGGAGTATGAGATGGTATACATGGACACGTCTTAGTCCGGATCTGTCCCTTTTAATGTATACCCGCACGTCTCCTAATCTGATCATCAGACATGTGCAGCTAACAGGTACAGGTGGATCAGAGATCCACCTGCACCTGTTAACTAGTTAAATTGTGTTGTCAACCTAACGTGCTTTGGCGGGGATGGAGCCAATCCCTGCCACAATCGGGGCTCTCGTGATAGCATGGGATCAGCTGGTAACACCTGTCGTGGTCATGACTCACTTCCTGTGAATGCTAGCAGAGCATCGGCATTCACAGGAGACTGGCATTTCTGCTGTTCAGAGTGATGCTGAAGCACCGCTCTGAACCGCAAAACCGATTGGAAAGTGCAGACATAAAGTCCCTTAATGGGACTAGCAAATGAATGAAAGTTCAAATCACCCTTTTTGCCCCTTTGAAAATAAAACCATTAAAATAAATACACATTTGGTATCCAGGCATTCAGAAATGCCTGATCTATCAAAATATAAAAACAATACAAATGGCGTATAAGACGACTTTTTACCCCCTTAAAATAATGGCTACAGTGGGGGGTCGTCTTATACGCCGGATATACGGGGGGGTGGGGGGGTGGTGTGTGTATATATATACATGTACACTGCAGTGTCCAGGGGAGGTGGGGGCAGCAGCTCTGGAGCGCAGGGGAACGCTGCGGGCTGCAGCCTTTGATCTCCTGCACCCGCTCATATAATATGCACAGCCGCTGTCCATCTCCAATGGTGCTGAAATCGCACGCAGTGAGGGGCTGGGGCAGCGGTGCATATTATATGAGCCTGCGCCCCCCTGTGATGGCACATGCCCACCCCTGTGTTAGATTTGGCCCCCAGGCTGCTGCTCATTCTAAAATAAAAAAGCTTTACTTACCCCTGCAGCGTTTCTCCCAGTGTCCCTGCTTCCACTGTGATCAGGCAGAGAGCTCAGTCTGCTGTGCGATCACATGACCGCACTGAGAACCAGGAAGTGAGGAAGAGAAGCACGGAGCCAGACAGGAGGGAGCTCAGCGCTGGAGGAGATAAGGAAAGAGTTTTATTTTACTTTGGGCAGCAGCCTAGGGGCCATATCTGACACAGGGGGACTTGTGCGATCTATAGGGGCCATGGGCAGCACTATGGGGGCGATATCTAACACAGGGGGACTTGTGCGATCTCTGTGCAGGCCCCACAGAGCAGCAGAGTTGTGTGTATTTGTCTGTATGTAGCAGAGTTGTATGTGTTTGTCTGTATGTAGCAGAGTTGTATGTGTTTGTCTGTATGTAGCAGAGTTGTGTGTGTTTGTCTGTATGTAGCAGAGTTGTATGTGTTTGTCTGTATGTAGCAGAGTTGTGTGTTTGTCTGTATGTAGCAGAGTTGTGTGTGTTTGTCTGTATGTAGCAGAGTTGTGTGTGTTTGTCTGTATGTAGCAGAGTTGTGTGTGTTTGTCTGTATGTAGCAGAGTTGTATGTGTTTGTCTGTATGTAGCAGAGTTGTATGTGTTTGTCTGTATGTAGCAGAGTTGTGTGTGTTTGTCTGTATGTAGCAGAGTTGTGTGTGTTTGTCTGTTTGTAGCAGAGTTGTGTGTGTTTGTCTGTTTGTAGCAGAGTTGTGTGTGTCTGTTTGTAGCAGAGTGTAGTACCATTGTTTCAGTCCAGTTGTGGCTTTATACAGCAGGGAGGAGCATTCCTTGCTGTACTAAGTGAACATTGGAGCGATTGATCTGTCATTGGCCCTTTAAAAACATATTGTACGGCTCTCGCGGAATTAAAATTAACATGTTGCAATCAAAGCAGACTTTTTTTCATTTGGGAGCGGGGTAGTCTTATACAGTGAGTATATCCCAAATTCTATATTTTTAGGGCAGAAGTTGGGGGTCGTCTTATACGCCCAGTCGTCTTATACGCCGGCATATACGGTACTCTGACCTGTAAAGTGCGTAGCAAGAAAAAAAATCAAAACTGCAGAATTCACTTTTGGTCACTGCAACGTCACATCAAAATATCAAGTCTACCCAAAAATGGTCTAATTAAAAATGGTCAATAAAGACTCCAATATAAGCTGTCATATAAACACCAGATCGTGAAAAATGTGAACGCTCCAGGTCTTGGAAAATGACATTATTCATTTTTTGCTTGGTGTAAACTGACCTGTGGTGCGTGTTTTCAAATCTGCAACATGTCAAGGTCTTTAGTGGGCACTCTGTAGTGGGCACGCTGAGTTTTATGTGCAGACTTTTCTCAGACTTGCATTAGATGGAAAAAGTCTGTAGAGGAGTGTTTAGTGCACTTCCACTGCAAAAATGCACACGAGCAGACCCTACTTTTTTGGAAGACAAAACTATTGAAGTAACAACAAAGCTGCTTTATTTCAAACATGACACAGAAAAATACAAAAACTAAGGCGGCAAAAATGTGCATGTAAAAAAAAAAAAACAGGTAACCTAGTTTATGTAACGTTTGTAATTTCTGCAGCATCAAAAGCTCATTGTAGGAACGTAGCCTTAAGGGTACCGTCACACTAAACGACGTACCAGCGATTCCGACCACGATATGACCTGGTCAGGATCGCTGGTACGTCGCTACAGGATCGCTAGTGAGCTGTCAGTCAGATCTTCCCAACGACGTAGCAACGACACAGCAGTCGCTGGGACCCTGTCACATAGCACGATTCAAATCTTCATTAGTAACATAGGCGTACATCTACACTGCCTTTTCCACGCCCCCTCTGCTCCGATTGGTGGTCGTAACTGCATTGTGACTGGGCGGCCTTTAGAGAAGGCAACATAATAGCGCTTCCATCCTTCTCCATCCTTGTCCATCCTACAGTCCAGATGCAGAATGGACTGTCTTACGATCTGCTGCTACACGCAGTCCGGGACAAGTGAATTCAGCCCTCTGAAATGTACTGCGATCTACAAGGCAGAACAGAGGATGGAAGCGACCAATCCGAACACAGTGGCAATCACTAATCGGAACAGAGAGGGCAAGGAAAACAATGAAGATGCACGCCTATGTGAGTCGCGAACGAGGTCGTTGGGTAAGGTGTCAAACACACCGATGCGTGCTCTCCTGTGAGCCCGACGACCAAAAAATGAACCAGAACGGTGTGTAACGATCAGCGATTTCACAGCAGGGGCCAGGTGGCTGCTTAGTGTCACACACCGCGAGATCGCTGATGAGGTCACTGGTACGTCACAAAACCTGTGACTCAGCAGCGATCTCGCTATGTGAGAAGTACCCCTAAAGCCATTTGATGTGACCTTGCTTTTCAGAAGGTCCTTTTCATCAGCTTCCTAGTGCACATGACCAGTTTTTGGGCCGATATGCAGCATGCGCAAGTCTTCTGCATACAGGACACAGCTAGTTTAATTTGTGCCTCATGTTACTGTACATTGCTCATGCACAAGTCCACAATGCGGCCGAGTGCAAATGGTTGCAGACTTGGTCTCCTGACCAGACTATCCAATGCTGTGCTACATTTGTCTGAACTTGGCCCTATTTTTAGAATATCTGGTCCAGATTTCTTACACTTGCGTTTATTAGAAGACTAAAAGTGCTGACCTGCATTATTAATCCCAGATCTGTTGTCTTGGTTTCCTTCCTCTCAGAGAAAGAATGCACCTACCCTACATACAGCAATTTCAGGACATATTCAAGATTGTCAATGAAATGACTCGCCTTCAGGTTTCATATGAGGAGTATCTGTGCATGAAAACTTTGCTACTCCTGTGTACAAGTAAGTATTTTCTTCTGCCGTGTCTATGGCCCATATTGACTGAATATGTTCACATTTAAAGTTTTTAAGTAAAAGTGATTCAAAGTTAAATGTTAAGCTTAGACTACAGGCATTCTGACTGAAAGTGGGTGCATGGGAATAGAACTTTAATTTCTCCCTGCAGCTGCACTAACAATTAGAGTGCTAGATATGCTTAAAATTATTTACCTGTAGTTATAGTAGTACTCGGTAGGTACATACTATTGGATTTTAGGAGGAAGGGGCTACTTAAAAGTTCCCCCTTTTTAAAAAAAAAAAAAAATGTGCGGTTTGCCATTTAGTGCAGCTTAAAGGGAACAAGTCATCTGAGTAATGCTGCCCAAGCCTCAGGCGATGTGAAACATCCTGGCTGCATGGTTTGCCCTGGTGTACTATCAATTATCTGCAGCAGTGTTGGGCACAGCCGGCTATTGTGGCCTCGGACTAGTCTAATCTCGTGTAATCAGGATCTGAGTCAGGTGGTTAAGGGGTGCTTCACACACAGCGAGCTCACTGCCGAGATCGCTGCTGAGTCACGCTTTTTGTGACGCAGCAGTGACCTCATTAGCGATCTCGCTGTGTGTGACACTGAGCAGCGATCTGGCCCCTGCTGCGAGATCGCTGCTCGTTACACACAGCCCTGGTTCGTTTTCTTCAAAGGCGCTCTCCCGCTGTGACACACAGATCGCTGTGTGTGACAGCGAGAGAGCGACAAATGAAGCGATCAGGGAGCAGGAGCCGGCATCTGGCAGCTGCGGTAAGCTGTAACCAAGGTAAACATCGGGTAACCAAGGTGGTTACCCGATATTTACCTTAGTTACCAGCCTCTGCAGCTCTCACGCTGCCTGTGCTGCCGGCTCCGGCTCTCTGCACATGTAGCTGCTGTACACATCGGGTTAATTAACCCGATGTGTACAGCAGCTAGGAGAGCAAGGAGCCAGCGCTCAGTGTGCACGGCTCCGTGCTCCCTGCAAACACAGCTAAGCGGTGTGCGCTGGTAACTAATGTAAACATCGGGTAACCATACCCGATGTTTACCTTAGTTACCAGTCTCCGCAGCTTCCAGACGGCGGCTCCGTGCAAGCGCAGCGTCGCTTGCACGTCGCTGCTGGCTGGGGGCTGTTCACTGGTCGCTGGTGAGATGTGCCTGTTTGACAGCTCACCAGCGACCATGTAGCGATGCAGCAGCGATCCTGACCAGGTCAGATCGCTGGTCGGATCGCTGCTGCATCGCTAAGTGTGAAGGTACCCTAACAGTTAAAGCATGAATCAGGTGACAAGTATATATTTTTTAAAAGCCATATTTATTCTATTTACACTTTGCTACAATTTTGACTTGTCGTCATTCATTCTTGTTCCTGTTTTTGAATGTCATTTTGTAGTTCCCAAGGATGGCCTGAAAAGTCATGCACTATTTGAGGAAATTCGCATGACCTATATTAAAGAACTTGGAAAAGCCATAGTAAAGAGGGAAGGAAACTCCAGTCAAAATTGGCAACGATTTTACCAACTGACAAAGCTCATGGATACAATGCATGAAGTAAGTACTGCATTGCCAAGAGGAAGATGCCTTAGATCTAGACACAGGCATAATCCATTGCTGCTTAAGTTGGCAGTGTTTTAGAGCTACAGCAAACCTTTAGGCCTTGTGCGCACTAGGCGTTTTTGCTGCGTTTTTAGCGGCGTTTTTTACCGCGTTTTTGTGCTGAAAACGCAGTGACATTGCTTCCCCAGCAATGTCTATGGGTTTTCATAAGTGCTGTCCGCACACAGCGTTTTTTTGTAGCTGCGTTTTTGTGGTGACCACAAAAATGCAGCATGTCAATTATTTCTGCGTTTTTCACTGCGTTTTTCACCCATTGAGTTCAATGAGATGTTCAACAACGCAATGAAAAACATATATAGCTGCGTTTCTATGACTAAAAACGCAGCTATAAACGCAAGGGGTGGGCAGTAAAGTGACGTGTGCAGGAAGAGGATTCCTTCTGTTGGTAAACACAGAAGCATGAATCCTCCCGGTACCGTCACCGCCACCGCTGCGTCCACAATCCCGCCCGGTGCCATGTCAGCTCCGTGCGGCGCCATGTCTGGGCGGGAGGTGGAGGCAGCGGCGAAAACCAAAGTGAACAGTAGAAAAAAAAAGTCATACTCACCTGTCTGCAGGGTCCCAGTGCCATGCCCGCTCCTGTCCCGGTACCACCGCTCTGGCTGTGTGCAGTCTCCTCGGGGCACGTTCGAAGCTTGCAGGACCTGGCGGTGGATCACCTGATGCAGTCACCTGACGCATCAGCTGATCGTAATTCTCGCGGTGTCGCCGACTTTTTCGCGCCCGGCCGGCTATCGGCTGATCCTGCCGTCAGAGGACTTCATCAACTGATTGCCGGCAGCTTTTGCAGCGATGGGACAGGATCAGACTCTCATCCGATCGCCCCAGGAGCTGCCGGTAATCAGCACAGACGTGAGTATTTTTTTTTTTTTTTTTTTTTTTTTTTGCACCGATGCATCAGCTGATTGTATAAAAGCCGATTATACAATCAGCTGATGTGTCATGTGATTCACGTAGTTTAACCTGACACATCATCTGATCGCTTTGCCTTCCAGCAAACCGATCAGATGATATTGGATCCGGATTGGACGGCGCGGGACCCTTGACCCAGGATTACTGCGGAGGGGGGGTTCTTTATTTCAATGAAGATGGAGTCACTAATTGTGTTGTGTTTTATTTCTAATAAAAATATTTTTCTGTGTTGTTGTTTTTTTTTTTTTTTTTTTATCATTACTAGAAATTCATGGTGGCCATGTCTAATATTGGCGTGACACCATGAATTTCGGGCTTAGGGCCAGCTGATAATATACAGCTAGCCCTAACTCCATTATTACCCAGCGAGCCACCCGGCATCAGGGCAGCTGGAAGAGTTGGATATAGCGCCAGAAGATGGCGCTTCTATGAAAGCGCCATTTTCTGGGGTGGCTGAGGACTGCAATTTGCAGCGGGGGTGCCCAGAAAGCTTGGGCACCCTGCACTGCAGATTCCAATCCCCAGCTGCCTAGTTGTACCTGGCTGGACTCAAAAATTGTGCGAAGCCCATGTCATTTTTTTTTTTTTTAATTTCTTGAAATTCATGAAATAAAAAAAAAAAGGGGCTTCCCTTTATTTTTGATTCCCAGCTTGGTACAAATAGGCCGCTGGGGATTGGGGCCAGCCTGTACCTGCCTGCTGTACCTGGCTAGCATACAAAAATATAGCGAAGCCATGTCATTTTTTTTTTTCTTTTTGGGCAAAAAACTCCTGCATATAGGCCTGGATGGAGGATGCTGAGCCTTGTAGTTCTGCAGCTGCTGTCTGCTCTCCTGCATAAACTAGTTCTGCAGCTGTCTGCTCCCCTGCATAAACTAGTTCTGCAGCTGTCTGCTCTCCTGCATACAATGAACATTTTGAAGAAGGAAATGACATCAGACCTTTTTTTTTTTTTCATCAACAATCTTTAATGGCATTGTGCACTGATTAAAAGCGCAGTGAGGAAAAACGCAGCAAAAAACGCACCAAATCGCGGTAAAAACGCGTGCGTTTTGTCGCGTTTTTTAGCCGTGGGTGCGTTTTTTGAGATAGAAACGCAGCGTGAAAAAAACGCCTAGTGCGCACATACCCTTAGTGTCCCATAAAACGGCTAAGCCTGAGGACAATATTTTTATGGGTATCCCTGATCCACAGAGTAGGACATAAATGTAGTATTGTTATGATAATGGCAGGTATATATTGGCTGCTGTGGTCAGTCAGAAGATGATCTTCCCACATATCAATAGAATACAATGAATACGCATGATTAAGATATTCATGTTTTGTCATATTGTCCTTTTTTTGTTTTTTAGGTGGTTGAAAATCTCCTAGCTTTTTGCTTCTACTCTTTTACGGACAAATCATTGAGTGTTGAATTTCCGGAGATGTTGTCCGAAATTATCAGCAATCAGATACCAAAATATTCGTCTGGAAATATCAGAAAACTTTTATTTCATCAGAAGTGACTGCCTTACTAAAATCCTATATATAAATATAAATAAGTATATAAATAAACTTTAAAAAGTTGCCTTAAGGAAAAAATAAGTCAAAACATAGCTTATACTGTATTAAAAAAGAAAAAAAAAATCAGACGTGGTAAATGTCCTTGCAACGGTGTACCTATTGTGATTATGCACTACAGTTCATGTGGTTTACAGAGGGCCAAGATTTGGACTACAGAAATTCCCTCATTTCACTCTCTGAAATGAGAAGAATAAGAGATTACTGAACCAGAGGCTCCATTCTAAACATTCTGGTAAAATCTTAACGTTGGATGGAAATTGTGCTAGATTTTTTATTTTTCATTCGATTGTCAGGTTTTTTTCTGTTTTTTTTTGTTTTTTTTTGTTTTTTTTTTTTCTTTTTCTCTCCCATGGGGAAAAGTAAGACTTTGATTTCTGCATGGAACCTGCTGAAAGTTTACAAGTGTAAAGGGAAGTTGTGCCTTTTTTAAGCTACTGTTTGGATTTAGCATTTTTTAGTTTTTACAGAACATTTTTTTTTTCTCTTGACTGGGGCAGCTTATGGCTTTCCTAACACAAGTAAGTTAATTCTCTCACTTTCACCATATTGGCCACTGCTCTTTCTACTCCTCCCCTCACCATATTGGCCACTGCTCTTTCTACTCCTCCCCTCACCATATTGGCCACTGCTCTTTCTACTCCTCCCCTCACCATATTGGCCACTGTGCTCTTTCTACTACTCCTCCTCTCACCATATTGGCCACTATGCTCTTTCTACTACTCCTCCTCTCACCATATTGGCCACTATGCTCTTTCTACTACTCCTTTCACCATATTGATCACTCGGCTTATTTCACTTACAGAAATCAATTGCAGAGTTGTACGGCCATACATATTATTGATCTGAATCGGGTGCAGTTTTGTTGTTTGTGTTTTTGTTTTTTCTGAAAATCGCGTACCAGATGTTTGTACATGCCAGGACTTTGCCTACTGGGTCCTGGTGATAATCCCCACAGCAGGTGTGAGCCCTGCCTTAGTGCGAACAGACTGCAGGGCAGATAAGACTAGGTTCACATGTCGCATGTTTGGTGCTCTTTTTCCACACAAAATTCACAGCATTTTATAGTATTAGCAGAGTGGTTCAGTTTTCACTCTTCCACGGGCTGCTTTTTACTTTTTCTGTGCGGGATCCACTTGAAAATTGGCTATTGCCCTTCTGTGGGGGGTTTCTGTAGCAAACCTTTTTTGTGCAGATTTTAGTCCTAAATCCCAAGGTTACACTGCTGGCCTGGTATTTTGTTTTAAAGTTTCTGCAACCAAAAAATGCACACAAACACAAGGGCACAAAAATGCACAGATTTTAATGTACAAACAATTTAAACTTCAGTTTAGCAATCCACACCAAATAATACACAAGTTGTGAACCCCGTCCAAAACGATTAGCTCAGCTACAAAGGTGCCATAAGTTCTCAGATGCGGTGCTAGAAGCTGCTGTAGCCATTTCAGTCCTCGCCTAGGTGTTCTTTATTTGGGAAGAAAAACATCGTAAATGTATCTAAAAGCCATTCACAGGATTTTTCTTTAAGACCAATATAAAAATATTATAATATACATATAATATATATTTTTTTTTTTCCTTCAGGGTAACTACAAAGCCACTTTACAGCAGGGTCCTAAATAAAAAGTTTAATGACAGAAGTAAAAGTAATGCCATTACTGTGTATAAATGAACTTTCTATTTATACTTTTTACAGATGTATGCCATATTGGTATGAATGGAAGTGTAGACAGAAAATGGAAGGGCTACTGCAGCTTGAAATAACTCTGGTCGATCGTTAAATGCTTTACCTAATGTGCAAAGTACCGTAGTGTGAAGCCATTGAGAAGTCGCTGAGTTTCGGGCAGAACTCCGATTTACCAGCTGTTTTACATTTCTACGTGCAAAGCAATATGGTGGCATTTCAGGATGCAGAAAGTATGACCAGAACAATGATAGTGCTAATCTTTTAGTGTGTGTGTGTGTGTGTGTGTGTGTGTGTGTGTGTGTGTGTGTGTGTGTGTGTGTGTGTGTGTGTGTCTACATTTTTTTTTTTTTTCTGCAGAACTAAAAACAAAACTGGACAAGCGCTTCGGTAAATTGCGTCTTTTCTCTGCAGTTCTTTTGTACTTCTTGATATATTCTATAATCTCCAATGGTCCGGTCTCGCACCCAGGGCTTACATTTTGCAGGTTGACTGTAGAAACAAACTCGTCCTGGAACAGTGGAATAAAAAAAATATGCTGACATAACAAACTCATTAGTCTCATTAAAGTCTCACATTTTACAACTTTTTACAGTTTTAATAAAAGGAAATTTTCATATTTGTTTTTAGAAACTTTTCAACTTTTTACAGGATTCAGAAACAAATTAGTCTGTAAAAAAATCTAATATTTTTGTCTAACAATGTACAAGCGCAGTTTAGATATTTGCTATGATGCTTTAGGAACGCAAATCAGTGGAATTTCTCAGGATTTCTCTAGTGTAGTCCCACCGCCTCCCACTGCTCTACCTCCTAGGTCTGTAGTAGAAATCTGTCTTGTACCTATAACATGGGGCTCCATCTCCAGTGATATTTAACCATTGCCCAACAGACAGTATTGAAAGCACGTATTTTACCCATCTGAGATGGCAGTGTTAAGATGCAGAATCGGGAAGATTTGACTACCCTCGCTGTACCTGGGTGCAGCACTGAGCCCTGGCATGGCTTTCTTTTTCTGTAAAGATTTTCTTGTCTGTCTGAAATGTTAAATGTCATAATGTCCTTCAGATACATGTCGGCTGACTATATGGATAACCTTCGTCTCCACAACAATTTGATCATATCTGTATCCCCCTCTTCACTGATTTATTGTATCGTGGTGTAAATGGCCTAATGTATTGTGATGTCCATATTCCTGTAGTGCATAATTTAGTTATCATAGTGTTAAAGTTGCAAGTTTATTTTTCTCCTTAAAACATTGAATGCCTTAAGAGTTTAATGTTAGTTTATCAGATGTTTCCAGGGAATTGGACTGAGCCGTCGCAATCTATTGCACCAGTGGCTGAGAGGGTGCATTCACACAAGTCGATAAAAGAAACCACACTTGTGAATCCAGCCTTCATCTTTTAAGAGCTATGCGATTACCTAAAACTTATGTTAACGTAAATTTACAGAACCTACCTAGCTAGCCATTCCTTGCTTTGTAGAGGGCAGTTTAGAATACCAAATCTTGCACTTATGAGACGTGCATAGTTCAGGGTAACTGTATATTAGTTTATTGATACAAGCATATTACTGTGCTGTAATAGTTGAATATCATGTGAGTGGATGATCTACAAACCATTTTTTTAAGAATTTAATAAAGTGTTGTGCCTACCAAAATAGAGATGAGAGCTACATGGATCTTCTTTTTAACCCCTTTCAGAGGCCACTGATTACTGGTTCTCTTTTTAAAAAAAAAAAAAAAAATTATATATATAATGGATGGAGCAGTTGCCTGTGACATACGACCTGATTTTAAAGGGTTTATCCACAACTTATTTTTGTTTATAGGGCTAAGAACTAACAGGTAGTTGCTAATTACCCAACTGTACTGCATGTGGATGATCTCTGCCAGCTTACCCTGCAATTCTGCTTAAATTCGCCATTAGTCAATAGAGCAGCTTTGTCTGTCTGCTTTCATGTGGCATATTTCTAGACATAATTCTGTTTGACAGCCAGCTCCTAGTAATTTTTATTAGCTCAATATCACGAGACTCCCCATCAGCATGGTGGAAGGGAAGATGCTGTTGACGTGATGGCAGTGGAATCTCCACTGAGCGGTCTATGACCACTCTACGACTGAAGATCGGCGCTGGGTAGAATAGGCAGGTAGTTGCCAACTACTTGCCTGTTATTTCTTGGCCCCATAGCAAAAAAATAAGTCCTGAATAACTAAATTTTCTAAGCAGCACTGGTCATACCAAAAGTCAGAATCTGGATTCTTACTACATTAGTTTTTACATATGAGGTTCCTATTGTATTCCATGCCTTATGAACCTCTAAAAGGGCAGTACATTGTATGCAGACATGGCTTTGATGTAACAGATGGCATATTATTAGAAATTGTTCTGATTTTATGTAAGTGATTTCCATTTAGGCTTTGTATGGAAATGGCAAAGCATTGTTTTAATCTGATTTGTACAATATTGCTACTCCAAGATACTATTCCATCTTATCAAGAGAAGAGTGGGGGTAATTCATTTTCAAATGTTTAGTGTAAAACACTATAGCTGTTTAGTGGCAGTCAGGCATTTCTTCAGAGTCCCCTGAACACAATGATCGGCTTAGTCAAGTGCTCCTGTGGTCTAGGAGAGCCGGTGATAGATCTCTCTGGAAGCAGCTTGTCTGCAAATATCGGCAGGTCTCGCCAACGTATGTCTAATGTGTATGGGGGGGCCTTAATGGGGAGTTTTCCTTGTGCCTAATGTTAAAATTATTTGCATCACCTTTTTTGGTAAACAAGGATGTTAATTTCCAAAAATAATAATTTGACTCTCCTACTACTAAAAAAGGGCTGTCTTCTGTTTGCCCCCTCCAGTAATAGGATTATTGTATTAACGTGGACTTGGTTACCTATAATAACTTAAAGGGCTTTACGCACAATGCTGAACGCTCTCAGTTTAAAGCCATCAACTAATCGGACTGTCCAGCTTCAATAACTCCCATCTGACATACATTCATACAATGGCTCCTATATGGTCCCAAGTTTTTGACCTATCCCCCTATGACATCATATGCCATAAGAGGTGATCTAAAATGGTGTATGGACTGGTTCAGGAGAACACCTTTATTAATATTAAATCTTGTAGTTCTTGCAGTGAGAAAATGATTGAGGTGACAAATTTTGTCTAATCGCCAAAAAGTTCAAATTGGCACTAGCATAATTTTTTGGTTTTAAGCGATCCAGTAACGAACTACTAGTAAAATGTAGAGTGTTTATGCTGGGCTTTCAAATGGCCATTTATTGCAGATTCATTCGTTTTTATGTACTTGTTTAGTGCATAAAAATACATACAAATTCATTCATCGCTGCTTTTATCAGATTGTTACATGTGAAATCTATTCCCCACCCCCCCAAAAAAAATCACCTATAGGCTATGTGCGCACAGTGCGTTTTTCGCGGCGTTTTTGCGCGTTTTTCGGGTGCGTTTTTGGCCTCAAAACTGCAGGACTTTGCTTCCCCAGCAAAGTCTGAGTTTTCATTTTTGCTGTCCGCACATCTGTTTTTTTTTTACCTACGTTTTTGAGTTAAAAAAAAAATGGACATGTCAGTTCTTCCCTGCGTTTTTCTGCGTTTCCCCCCATGCAATGCATTGGAAAAACGCAGCAAAACGCAGAGATCAAAAACGCACCAAATCGCTGCAAAAACGCATGCGTTTTTTGATGCGTTTTTCGACGCAGGTGCGTTTTTGTGCGTTTTTAGCGGCCAAAAAACGCACAAAAACGCTGCGTCAAAAAGACGCAGTGTGCGAACCTAGCCATACAGAGCTTGTCACATCACACAATTCAAAGCCTGGCAATCCCCTATAAAAAGCATGTTTATATACTTACGATTACATTACAAAATACAATACCCAGCCTTAGAAAACAAGTTTGCCAAGTGGATTCCAATGAAACCAGCTCAGCCACTGAAGCAATGCTCTTCCTTGTCATATGTGACATTTGGTACAGAAGAATAAACCTATATATAGTCTTAATGTTGGTCCCATAGTTGTTGGGAGATGGCCTAGTCTAATCACTAGCAATGCATATTTTATTTTTTGGATTTTCTTTGCAGTACACATCACAATGCAACAGAAAATTAAAATTTTGAAAGAAAGCTGTTCTTTTATAGAGACTAAAAAATGTTGCCATTGTTTGCCTAAATTTTATATTTATATTTTTATTTTTTTTTTTAAAAAATATATCCAGAAAGTAACATTTCTCCTAACTAATCAGACTTATCTAGCACTTCAAAATCTGAGCCACAACCATTAAGACCTTTAACGAAATAGTAGAAACATGTGAACAGAATTGTAATCCTTCTACCTAGGTGCAACCCTGCAGCCAGGCTTTGATTCATGGTTTGGGCAGCATGAATCGAATGTTAAGTTCCCTCTAAATTTTTAGTCCAGTAATGGTGAACGTTTAGAAAGCTGCTAGAATTTGGAACCTGTCAAACTGGTCCATTTTATAACTCAGATTAAATCTCTAATTTCTATTGATCACTGACTTAAGCCAGAGGTTTGCTTTCTAAAGTATCAGACGAAGGCTGGACTCACACGAGCGTATAACTCGCATGAGTATCGAACGCATCACCCGGCACGGCTGGCTTCTCTGCTGACAGGAGCGGGTCAGCTGCATGTATTTCTATGCGACTGACATGCTCCTGTTCGGAGAGTGTGCGGCCACAGCGGGTAATGCGTTCCGATACTCATACGCGTTATACACTCGTGTGAGGGCACCCTAATGCACACACTTAAGTCTCTCTAAACTTTTCCAAACCCATTACTTGCTGATACTGCCTGGAAAACTTTAGCGAAGTCTCTGATATAAGCAGCTATGAGGATGTTATTCTTAACCTTATTGAAATTGTGCAACTGCAAGGGTGTAAGCTTCTTGTGAGGACTGAAGATGACTTTGAAAATCACGTTAAATGGCTCTTTTTAATATTTTGTACCAAGGAATAGGGGAAACATTTTGGCCATTGTGTCGTAACTCATGCAGTTCATAATTTTGTTTTCTTTAAGCATTACTAACAATATTACCTTAGGGATCAGACAACTTCAATTTTGCCTCTTACGAAAATGATTACCACATCTGCATTTGTTCTTTGGATGCTTGCTTTGTGCAATATTCAGGTAGAAAAAGCTTGGAAACGATACAAACCATTTTCTAACCTATTGCAGTGTTCTGTATAAATACTGTACATGACTATCCAGCAAAATCTGCATGCGTTACTAGATTTGCTTGCATCAGATGTCTTACAGAAGTTAGTATGTGCACTAGAACGTGTACTAGCTAAGTGGTCTCCTGATCTTCTGACCAGAGGTTCTACCCTTCTATTAAACTGAAGGCTGAGCATATTGGAAGTGACAAAGGACTGGTGTCTGCTGTGCTTTGGTTCAGCATAAACTACTCAACTAGAGAAATTTAAGACTAGAGTTTCTTACACTAGTCCAAAAAATAGAAGTGAATTGCATTAAAAGTAAAATCTAGAAGCCATTTCCTATCTTATACCATGCCTACCTTTCTCTATTTTCCTTGGGGCGCACAAGACTGAAAATTGAAATGTTTGCCAAATGTGCTGTGCACTTTATAACTTGTTAAAGGGAATCCGTCACCACTTTGACATTTTTAAAACTATTAATGTAGGCATACAGGAATGCTGAAAAATGTCATGCTGGTCTGCCTCATACCAGATGCCTTGTTGTGGAAATATCATTCATCAGTTTATGTAAATTAGCTCTTCCAGGCTATGGGGCGGATGCTGCCTGGAAGATAACTTCGCATTCAGAGATTTATTTAAAAGGGGTGTTACCCATGTGATGGCCGCTCTCTGCTTTCACTGCAGAGCTGTGTTTATAACTGGCACCTCTCAGCTTCAGCCTCCATCTCACAGGCACAGTGTTGCAATATTGTTGAAATGAAGCAGAACTCGGGGAGCTGCAAAAAAATGTCTTTGCAAGAAGTCAAATTAAATTTCTCCTGTTCTGTCAGTTACTTGTCTCACACTGATAACTCCAGAGATTGTACCTAAAAGGGAGTTATCAGTGTGAGACAATAAGTGACACAGAACAGGAGAAAATGGACTTCTTTCAAACACATTTTTTGCAGCTCCCTGAGTTCTGCTTCATTTCAACAATATTGCAACACTGTGTGCCTGTGAGATGGAGGCTGAAGCGGAGGTGCCAGTTATAATCACACATGCAGCTCGGCAGTGAAAGCAGAGAGCGGCCATCACACGGGTAACACCCCTTTTAAATCTCTGGAAGTAAAGTTATCTTCCAGGAAGCATTCACCCCATAGCCTGGAAGAGGTCATTTTATATAAAGGGATAAAATCCACAACAAGGCATCTGATATGAGACTATATACAGGTATGACCTTTTTCAGCATTCTATAACCTGTATGCTAATATTAATTGGTTGGCTAGGTCAAATGTTGTGACAAGTTCTCTTTTAAAGGTGGGGTCTCTGTTTTCAGAAAACAATTGTCCCAACTATATATAAATTATTTTTTTTAATACACTGATCATTAAACACTCTTTTTGAGTCTAGTGAAGAATCTCCATTGCGGTTTCCTGTGTCTGATTATAGCCTGCAGCGCTGCAGGCTATAATCGGTGAATCCGGCAGCTTTGGCTGAGTAGAGGGCATGAGCTGCTTACAGCCGCTGCCCACCTCTGCTGTATTGTTATCAAAGGAATATCAGTAATGCTGATCACGCACATGATGCCCAGTTTTTTGGGGTCGGAGGAATTAAAAAAAAAAAAAAAAAAAAGATATTTTTACATAAACTGGGCATGAAAAAATTGGTCACAGCGGAGTACAGATGGATTCCTATTGTGCAGAAGTCTGTCTTATCCAAACTAAAATATACTAGTTGTTGAAAAGCCATAGTTCTAACATAAGGGGCACAAACGTTCTTTTCTTTTACGCTTACTTGAACCCATTTGAAATAAACTACAGGTGTTGGGTTTTTGTTTTGTTTTTTTCCATAGCTGAGACAGTGCATTCATGTAATAGTGGTGTGCCCTGTGGTCAAAAGTTTTTACTTTAATCAATGACTTTTCTGTGAGTAGTACTTTAACATGCGCCACACTTGTGACCTAAAGCAGTATGTGTGAATACTCTCCAATAACTGCCCACTTATCGTAGAGATTCTGTATGCCTTATTCATATGAATGTGCCAATTCGTATCTGGGGAGGGGCTTGCACGCTCTCAGATGAAGCACTTTTGTACGGTCGCGGTGTCATTTATTAAATGTATAAGGGATATTGCAATTGTTCCATGCAAGTGTTCTTTTGTAAACTGCATAGAACAATTTTCTAATGTAGATGTCACCATTGTAAAGCTTTAACGTTCACTTAAATTATTGATAATACATTTGATCATACAAGCAGCATTGCATTACTTACATGTTCCTTCTGTCTATAAGCTTGTGCCGATTACTTTTGCTTCTTGTTATAGCCAAAATATATATATAAATATAAAAACGTATATGTTGATCTCAACAGACTCTAATGTATGTTGTGTTTTTTGTTTTTGTTTTGTTTTTTTTTTTTCTCTAAAATAATCCATATGAACAGATTGGAAATATGTCAATATTTTTATTTTGTATAAAGTATATGAAATACATTATAATGGGGGAGAGATTGGATTCTATAATGGTGTAAGGCCTTATTAGAAATTAATAGAAAGATACGTATATATATATTTTTTTTACATTGCATTAATTGTAAACCCTGTATAAAAATTAAAACAGTAACTTCTGTTAATATGTAGGGTTTTTTTATACATGCTAAATGAAATTCACTTGTTATATTGTCTTTTCCCTTTATTTTGTGAAATGTTGGACTTTTATGTCTTTGTGTGGAACAGGTGTGCATTTATTTTCTTTTTAATTTGCTGTTTTGGTAAAGTCCCATTTGTACAGTGTTGCAGTACATGTGAAACATACGCTGCAGCGCTCAATAAAAAAAACCTTGAAGTCACGTAATAAAAACATGCTTTTTCATTAACGAACTAATACTGTCTTCCTTATTTTATATCAGGGTTTTTTATTTTATTTTTTGGCTGGGGGGGACAGGGGAGAGAAGATAACCTAATGTGCTGGAGCTGTGGCACTCCATTTGATGCTTTTGGGCAAGTGCAGGTATGCTGAGACTTGGGACATGCTGCAAGTTCCAGCTTTCCCAATATGTTAGCTCTTCGGGGCCAGGTTAAATTATGGCTTACAGAACTAATTTGTTTACACCACATGATAATTGAGTCCTGAAACCAATTTGCTGCTGTTTACCCACCTAAATACTGCTTTCACTTTGATACAATACAATAGAGTTCTGATGAGTTGCCATTGCAAAACGCTCTACTCCTATGAAGCCCAGCCTGTTAGTAATGGTCTGTTCCTTACATCTTGCAATACTGTAATGTTGCGCTATATCAGTGTTTCTCAACTCCAGTCCTCAAGACCCACCAAAAGATCATGTTTTCAGGGTTTCCTTAATGTTGCACAGGTGATGGAGTTATTCCCTGTCTCACATTGAGGAAAACCTGAAAACATGATCTGTTGGTGTGTCTTGAGGACTGGAGTTGAGAAACACTGCGCTATATGGTTAGTGATAAAGTACCCAAGGGGGAATAAAAATAGTAGTACGTTTTCCAACAACCAGAAAAGTTTGAAGCTGCACTTCTTTCCAAAAAGAAAAAAAAAATTAAAGACAACATTTGGCATTGCCACATCCGTAACAATCCAATCTATCAATATATAAAACTATTTACCCTGTATAGTAGTTGCAGTAAAGAGAAGAAAATCCAAACTCCAGAATTTAAAAAAGCTGCTTTCTCTAGCAGTCATCTAGATGATTAATGGGGGCCAGGCATGATCCTCTCCACCCCATTCAATACGGACTCTGCTCTGAAGCCCTCTGGATCGCGGTGAATCAGATGCCCAGCCATGAGGCGTGAAGAGCTGTTAAGTAGCTTGGATTTCGTCTCTAACGTGCATGATGGTTTCTAGAGAGAAAAAATTCCATTAGTGTCTTTCTCCAGGGTTCATCATGCCATAATCATTTAGGAAAATTTAGGAAATGTAGTTTCACAAGAGTATTCCTGAAGCTAAAAATCTTGTAACTTTGAGGTAAGTCTCCATTGACGTGTTGAAGTAAAAAGAATATTGTTGCATATTTATGAAGTTTTGGGTGAAGAAAATGCTGATGGGGCGAGTTACATTGTCACCTAGCACTTAGCACTTTGGTCTAAAAATTGTGTATTGAGAATAAGAAAGCCAGTGCGTAAAGGAGATTTAAAGCAGTATTGGATATTCTGAATGCTGGGGTCTAATCAAGAATAAAACCTAAAATAGACATTGTTTTGTAATTTGAAGTAATAAACCTTGTGAATTGTGCTCACATGATAAAAACAATTATACATATCACAATCTCAGCAGTAAAATGCTGATGAGCGGGTGTTCTCTTACATCACGGGTGCTAAAGCAGCATGCTACAGTCACCGCATGTTTTGTGACTTTTTGATAGCAAAACAACATTCGGGGAATGCCTGCTATACAGAGTAATGCCATTTGCATTACTTTGGTTGACAACATCATGTCTTATATAAGACCTGGTGACCTGATGCCTAGCCTCTGGAATCAGATCAGGGATAGTTTTTGTAGAGGGAGAGATGACTTTGTAGCAGGCATATAGGCAGAGTTCAATTGGTATTGCTGTCATTGTATACTGCTGCTGTGACCTAAAAACAAGTGTCCTTTTCAGTGATACATGTTGTCGGTTTTTAGTAAAACCGCTGCTACTTCCATTCGGTGGAGGAGGGATAGTTTAGGATTAGAGGAATATAGGTAGGGTTTATTGCCTTACAGTCCTATACTTATACTGCTGCAACCTAAAAAGAAGTCCCTGTTAATAGTGAAAAGTTTGGAGGCATATATAACATCTGCCTAATGTAACCTGCACAAGGGCTGGGGAACTGGACATGCTGCTGATGGTACACACCAAGACCGTGGGCCAGGTGAAATGGTAAATTCTGCAGGACAACAACCAATACTCATCCACAAGACCTAGCTTTGTGCCCCAGGGGGGGTGCAGGACACTACTCTTGAAGCCAGAACAGGTGAAGGGTTGCATGGCAGATAATGCTTTCCAGTATGTTTACAGGTCTTCCACACAGTTCAGTCTCACTAGCCAAAGGTCTAAATCACATAATTCTCACCCTGTCCCTCCTTCCCACCATGGCGAGCCCCAGGAATGCAAGTGATCAACACGTGGACACTTAGAGTAGTTTTTACATTTCCATTTATTAAGCCTAGCTTCTTGCCCTTCCTTTGTGAAGAGAGACATGAGTCTCTGTGTGTAGTGGTGGACAATTTTTTTCAACAGTCATTCTCTGAAAAAGGTGGGTAACAATTACTTTCTCAAGAGGTAGATGACGTTGGCAACTGTATCATCATCATCAAGTTACAGTAAGTCAACAAGTGAGGGGGACTAATGTGTGGAAGTGCAAGATTAGGTGGTAGACAAGTCACTGACCCAACCTGGGAAGGGGCCATGCAAAGCGAGAACAGTAGCGTAAAGGGGGAGGGACCAAAATAGGAAGAGGCTGTGGGGTGGCCAGAGGGAGAAGGTGGGCAACTGTTCCCCAGATCACTCACATGCGGCAAGTTTCCAGGCCAAAAGTTAGGTGTTCCCCAGTCTGGTGCTTTTTTTTTTTTCACCAAAATGCAGATCCTAAAAGAATTGTCATTTGCAACGTGTGCCATACCAAGATCAACAGGGGTCTGTGCACTACCAGCCTGACCATCACGCTTACTCACATGTCATCAAAGCACCTGACTAGGTAGGCTGACCCTGTAGGCGGATTATCTGTGTCTTTGGGTAACACCACTGCCTCTTACCATGTGCTATGCCCTTGCCAATCACCTGTCCAGAACAACGGTATGGATGCCTCCCACCCTGCACCTGATGTTGCACATTTGCAAGCACCATCAGCAACCTTGTCCAATTCTTGTCTCAGCACAGCGTTCAGCTGCCCCTTCCCCAGGCCTTGTAATGCAAATGGAAATACTCAGCCACCCGCCCACAGGCCCAAACACTGAAGTGCACATTTCCAGACGACTTGTTCTGAATCTGTTTTCGGTTAGGCTTGTGAAAACAGGCTTTCCGCAACCTGATGGTGGCATCTGTCCCTCGGTACTCCCCAACAGCCACTTTTTTTCCCCACTGTGCCGTCCCTGCCTTACACCAGCACGTGTCCCATAACTTCACCCGTGCCCTGACCAACGCAGTTACTGGGAAGGCCCACTTGACGACAGACGTGGAGACATGCTTGTGGCCAGGGATGCTACATTTACTTGACTGCACACTGGATGAACTTTGTGGAGGCCCGAACAGAGTTTGACCCTGGGACAACACACATGCTTCTGACACCGAGGATTGCAAGCCCTAGTTCCATCAAGCTTTCCTATACCAGTTTTTGCACCAACTCCTCATTCTCCATCTCTGATTTGTCATCGCCTGAGCATGTCATCCATATCAGCCGCAAGCTGGAAGCACGGCCTCAGTGAAGTGACAACAGGCTCTGCTGGAACTAATTTGTTCCACAGAGTTGTTGAAAGCTATAACAGACCAGACAGATCTCTCGCTCTCACCACTGAACCTACAACCAGGCATAGGAAGGTGAAAAAAAAATTCCAGCAATGGAGATGCATTTTCTCAGGCTTGATAGGAAGAAAATTATTTTGTTAAACTATTAAAACAATTTTATTAAAACAACGCGTTTAGAGAGCAACCTGCTCTCCATCAGGTATAGAAAGAAATTAATGAGTCACCTACGGTATATAACCAATTAAAAAGGTGAAAATTATCAGCCCCAGTTAACCCATATGAGACCTTTATTGAAACATACAAGACCCAAACAAAAAAAAAACAATTTATAATGGGATCATTGAAACTAGATACAAAATTGTTTATCAAATGCTAAAACTGCATATGTGTGTATATGCATGCATTTGTGTAACTGAATACCTAAACATATTAAAATTCTTAAAAGGATTTTTTTCAAAAATTATGGTAACAAATATGTACCAAATATATATTTGTTAAGGCATATTTTTTTCATTTGCATGATAGGAATCCAGAGTGTTGTTCGACAATAACCAGCTTTAAATACTTTGGATTCCTATCATGCAGATGAAAAAAATGCCTTATAACAAGTTTATATTTGGTACATATTTGTTACAGTATTGTTTTAAAAAGATCCCTTAAAGAATTTTCGTATTTTTAGGAGTTCAGTTATAACAGTTTTGTATCTAATGTCAAACACATTGTTGTGCAATAAAGGAATTTTCTTCCTATCAAGCCTGAGATGGCGCCGCTCCATCACTGGAATTTTTTCTTCGCTTTCCCCTCATTTCATATGCCCGTAACAGAGTTGTGCCTGCCACTGCACAACTATTTCAAGTGACCCTCTCCAGCAATCACCCATCTCCTTCCGTACCTTGCTGATCTGCACCAAGAAAGCGCCTCTGGTCTTCTTTCTTTACAACTAGTTAGGTTACGGCCATTATCATGCACGACCATAATGGCAGCTCTGAAGCTTGGCAAGCTCGCACACGTACCATGCCTGGCCCACATGCTCAACTTAGTGATTAGTGGTTTCTGAAAGCCTACCCAGATTTGCCTGAACTACTTTTGAAGGTATACTGTGTGTGCGCACATTTCCGTAAGACTGCTACAGCTGCAATTGGACTAGCTGTGCTGCAGCAGTGCTTGAAAGTGCCATCTCACCAACTGGTGTGTAAATGACCACGCGCTGGAACTCCCTTACACATGTTGGCAAGAGTTTGTGAGCAGCAGAGGGCAGAACTTGAATACCAGCCACAACATACCCATTGGTATTCTGGTCAGCCTCATAAGAACCAATGAGTGGCCATGGATATTTGACATCTGTGAAGCTCTACAGAACGTTGAGGAATCAACCAAGGTGGTGCGTGGCGATAATGCCATAATCTGCGTAATCATCCTGCTTCAATGTCTATTCAAAGACTTGCAGTGCACAATTAAAGAGGAAGCTTTACATGTAGGAGCTGGAGATGGAGGAAGAAAGTACACAAGATGATAATACCCAACCCAGCTTCATCTCATCTCAGCACGGCTTGCGTGATAACTCCCATCTAGATTGTGGTCTATCTTTTCATGTGGCTTTTATTTTTAGGTGAGCACAAAAGTGCAGTCAACAATAGTTTCTTCACTATTTGAAAAGACAGATACCGCTGAAGAGAGGATAAATGGAGTCCGGCGTAACTCTGCTGCCTTTTTATAGTGAATGGATCCGTAGGGGGTTTCACATGAGTCATAATTTAGAGATGTAGATAGAAACCCTGATGTAAGTGCTCAGTATAGAGCAGAGAATAAATGTGAACTGATCCAAAATGTTCTCTGTACCCAAAATTGCTACCAAATAGCATTCAACACAACTCACCACTCAGGTCTGTCTGTTAAAAGAAATATAGAGGGCTTCCATGTTACTGGTTGCCTCCAAAAAGTAATCCAGCAGGATCTCCACTACCAAATCCAAATGACACCCTCCCTTCTGAGACTCACAATATGCCTAAACCACAGTTAACTTCCACATGTTTGGCATTGTTGTAGTGAGGAAGCCCGCTTAATTTATGGGGTGTGTCTCCAGAAGCACAAGCTGGGCACAATGTACAAACCCTGCAATGTACTGAGCATGACAATGGCTTTTTTGCAATCTTTAGTTCTGCAACATTAACTGCGTTTGACTTCATGGGTGTTTTCCAGAGACTAAATAGTCACTACATCCTTAGATGAACTCCCATAGGGGTGTAATTTCCAAAATATGGTCACTTGAGGGGGTTTCAGCTGTTCTGGTACTTAAGGGCTCCGCAAACTATTCTAGGAAAATCTGTGCTCTAAAAATCAAATGGTGCTCCTTCCCTCCCGAGCCCTACCATGTAGCTAAACAGTACTGTACAGTCACATGTGGGGTATTGTCACCTTCAGAAATTGTGTAACATATTATGGGGCCTTTTTTTTTTTTTTACTTATTCCCCTTGTAAAAATTTCCCCTTGTGGCAATACTGAGGTTAAAACAACATTTTAGTGGTAAAAATGTACTTATTTTTTCTTCAACGCCCAATAGTATAAAATATTCTGACTCACCTGTAGTGTCAATTTGCTCACTGCACCACTTGATAAATTCATTGAGGGGTGCAGTTTGTATAAAGGGGTCACTTGTGAGGGATTTCTGCTGTTCTGGAACCTCAGGGGTTTTGCCAATGTGACATGTCACCCCCAAAACATTACAACTAAGTCTGAACTCAAATATTGTAAAAGTAGTTTTTGACCACATAATGGGGTATTGGAAAACTCAGAAGTAATGGCACAACAGATTGGTGCATTATCTCCTGTTACCCTAGTAAAAATGAAAAATTGGGGGTTAAAGCAACATTTTTGTGGTTAGAAATGTATTTTTTCACAGCTCAACGTTATAAAATTCTGTGAAGCACCTGAGGGTTCAAGGTGCTCACTAACCATATAGATTTAATTCCTTGTGGGATCTAGTTTCTAAAATGGGGTCACTTGTGGGGGGGTTGCCAATTTGACATGGCACCCGCAAGCCATTCTAAGTAAATCTGAACTCCAAATATGACACTCCTTCCCTTCTACACTTTGTACTGTGATTAAAAAGTAGTTTTTGCCAATATATGGGGTATTTGCAAACTCAGGAGAAATAGCACAACAGATTGTATGGTGCATTATAATGCTGTTCATGGTGCTCACCAAACATCCAGATAAATTCCTTGAGAGGTCCAGTTCCCCAAAATGGAATCAATTGTGTGTGGGTTTTCACTGTTAGGCACATCAGGGACTCTCCAAACATAACATGGCATCCGCTAACGATGCCAGCCAATTTTGCATTCCAAAAGTCAAATGGTGCGCCTTCCCTTCCAAGCCCTGCCGTGCGCCCAAACAGTAGTTGTCCACTAAATATGGGGTATCGTTGTACTCAGCTGAAATTGTACAGCAAACTGGATGGTTCTTTTTTTGTTTTTCTTTTTTTTTGTTACCCTTGTGAAAATGCAAAATTTGGGGCTAAAGTAATATTTTTCGAGGAAAAAGTAACTCATTTTTTCCTTCCACATTTTTTTCCACTTGTGAAGCACCTGAAGGGTTAATAAACCTCTTGGATGTGGGCAGTTTGAGGGCTGCAGTTTTTATAATGGTGTCACTTTTCGGTATTTTCTGTCACCTAGGCCTATTAAAGTCACTTCAAATCTAATGTGGTCCCTAAAAAATGGGTTTGTAATTTTTTGTGGAAAAATGAGAAATTGCTGATAAATTTTCAACCCTTCTAACTGATTAAAAAAAAATATGTTTTAAAAATGGTGTTGATGTGAGAAATGTTTTTATTAACTATTTTGTATGACATAACTCTCTGGTTTAAGGGCATAAACATTAAATGTTAGAAAATTGTGATATTTTTAACATTTTCGATCATTTCACAAATAGGACAATATTTTTTGCGTTTAAGTGTACCACCATCATGAAGACCAGAAACGCTGGGATCTGTTGAAGTGTTCCAGAGTTATACCTTCATGAAGTGACACTGGCCATAAACTAAATGCCATAATAACCCGGTGAGGATATGAAAAAATTCTTTACAACAGGAAACCTGTCCAATGATATGATCACCACCCACAAAAAGATTTTTTTCAAACAAAAAGCAAGGTAAAAATGTAAGTCAGGTATATACCAATCACCCCCAGATTGCACATAGCCCAGTAAATAGAGGTTAGACCAAAGAGGTGTACTACAACACCCAGCAAACAGTAGTAGATGAATTAAACCTCATGGGGACTTTATGATACACTTAATTACACCAAACTAGAAAAAAGAGGTTTAGACTAAGGGAGGTGTACCACAACGCCCAGAACTTCCCAAACAAAACCTCCAGGTGACTGGTTAGTATTACCACTGCACAAAAAAATCCACAAACAGGTAACCAAAGAAAAGAGGGTCAAAATAGACCCAAAAATATGTCAAAATATCTTTTTATAAGGCAGTAATGAAAGAGTTAATAAAATTCATTACTCCCCTGTAAAGATGCAGATTTCCAAAACTTGTCTGGCCTTGACATGTTTCCCTTTTCCTGTTCAAAGGTTCATTAGGAGACTGGGGGAACAGGCATAAGGTCCTAAGGACTGATGATTCATGGCTGTGAGAGAGCTCACAGCCATGGATCATCATAACCTTTGAATGGGAAAGGGGAAACACTATTTGTTTAGGCAGCAAGACTTATCATTGCTCCGACTATAATATAGTGCAGTCCGTGTTGACACTAGAGTTGAGCGCGGTTCGTGGTTCGTGGTTCTCCAGTTCTAGGCTCGAGTGATTTTTGGGCTGTTCGAGATCGAACTAGAACTCGAGCTTTTTGCTAAAAGCTCGATAGTTCTAGATACGTTCGAGAACGGTTCTAGCAGCAAAAAGCAGGGCTTTTTACAGCTACAGTGAGCAGGAGCCATCGCTGGCAGCCTGCCACAAGCTGGTAACCAAGATAAACATCGGGCATCCAAGCAAAGCGCTTTGGTTAGTAACCCGATGTTTATCTTAGTTACGTGCAGGAAGCCCACACTTTCCCGCTCAGCTCGCTCCACCCCCTCCTGCCCGCGGCATGTACACATACATACACATACACAAACACACACACACACACACATCCATCCACCCCCCCCCCCCCGCCCGCCCGCCCGCTCGCTCGCTCGCTCGGCTTACCTGCGGTGATGAAGTCCCGCCATCCCGACCTCAGCGCTGTCACTGTCCTCCATGGCCGCCGCTTGTCACATCACCTATCGCTTCCGACCCGAGACTGACACTGGCGGTGACGTCACGGACCTCTCGCGATACTTGATGTGAAGGCGCCGGTCATTGACCTCAGTGACAGGGGCTGTCAGTGTGCTGGAGATCAGCGCAGGTAATGTACCTCACTGACAGCAGCACTTGTCACCCCCCTGCAGTGACCTGGGATGACCCATTGATGTTAGCTCAGGTCACTGCACTGCTCTCCCAGCCAATGGGGAACATCCTGCTCTTCATTGACTGGGACAGTGTGCATCGTCATGGCAACCCCTTGGATTACACCAGACCTGGATTTGTTTTTCAATCTAATAAATTGGTTAAAGAGGGAATGTTTTGGGGAGTGTTTTTTCAAATAAAAATGTGTTTGTCGTCTATTTTTTTTTTATTACTGACTGGGTTGGTGATGTCGGGTATCTGATAGATGCCTGACCTCACCAACCCCAGGGCTTGATGCCAGGTGACATTACACATCTGGTATTAACCCCAAATATTACCCCGTTTGCCACCGCACCAGGGCGCGGGATGAGCTGGGGCGAAGCACCAGGATTGGCGCATCTAATGGATGCGCCACTTCTGGGGCGGCTGCGGCCTGCTATTTTTAGGCTGGGGAGATTCCAATAACCATGGACCTCCCTAGTCTGAGAATATCAGGCCCCAGCTGTCTGCTTTACCTTGGCTGGTGATCCAATTTTGGGGGACCCCTACGTGTTTTTTTCTTTAATTATTTATTTAATTTAAAATAACAGCGTGGGGTGCCCTCAGTTTTGGATTACCAGCCAAGGTGAGGTTGCCAGCTGTGGTCTGCAGGCTGCAGCCGTCTGCTTTACCCTAGCTGGCTACAAAACTAGGGGGAACCCTATGTCATTTTTTTTTCATTTTTTTGGCTAAATACAAAGCTAAGCACCCCTTAGTGCCACATGAAAGGTACCAAAGGGTGTTCCACTTTTTCTCCATTTTTTTCTCCACTTTCTCTCCACTTTTTCTCCACTTTTTCTCCACTTTTTCTCCTCTTATTCTCCTCTTATTCTCCACTTTTTCTCCACTTTTTCTCCTCTTATTCTCCACTTTTTCTCCACTTTTTCTCCACTTTTTCTCCATTTTTTTCTCCACTTTCTCCACTTTTTCTCCACTTTTTTCTCCACTTTTTCTCCTCTTATGCTCCACTTTTTCTCCTCTTAATCTCCACTTTTTCTCCACTTTTTCTCCACTTTTTCTCCACTTTTTTCTCCACTTTTTCTCCTCTTATGCTCCACTTTTTCTCCACTTTTTCTCCACTTTTTCTCCACTTTTTCTCCTCTTAATCTCCACTTTTTCTCCTCTTATGCTCCACTTTTTCTCCACTTTTTCTCCACTTTTTCTCCACTTTTTTCTCCACTTTTTCTCCTCTTATGCTCCACTTTTTCTCCACTTTTTCTCCACTTTTTCTCCACTTTTTCTCCACGTTTTCTCCACGTTTTCTCCACTTTTTTCTCCACTTTTTCTCCTCTTATGCTCCACTTTTTCTCCACTTTTTCTCCACTTTTTCTCCTCTTAATCTCCACTTTTTCTCCACTTTTTCTCCACTTTTTCTCCACTTTTTCTCCACTTTTTTTCTCCACTTTTTCTCCACTTTTTCTCCTCTTATGCTCCACTTTTTCTCCACTTTTTCTCCACTTTTTCTCCTCTTATGCTCCACTTTTTCTCCACTTTTTCTCCACTTTTTCTCCTCTTATGCTCCACTTTTTCTCCACTTTTTCTCCACTTTTTTCTCCACTTTTTCTCCTCTTATGCTCCACTTTTTCTCCACTTTTTCTCCTCTTATGCTCCACTTTTTCTCCACTTTTTCTCCACTTTTTCTCCATTTTTTTCTCCACTTATTCTCCACTTTTTCTCCTCTTATTCTCCACTTTTTCTCCACTTTTTCTCCACTTTTTCTCCTCTTATTCTCCACTTTTTCTCCACTTTTTCTCCACTTTTTCTCCTCTTATTCTCCACTTTTTCTCCACTTTTTCTCCACTTTTTCTCCATTTTTTTCTCCACTTTCTCCACTTTTTCTCCACTTTTTTCTCCACTTTTTCTCCTCTTATGCTCCACTTTTTCTCCTCTTAATCTCCACTTTTTCTCCACTTTTTCTCCACTTTTTCTCCACTTTTTTCTCCACTTTTTCTCCTCTTATGCTCCACTTTTTCTCCACTTTTTCTCCACTTTTTCTCCACTTTTTCTCCACTTTTTCTCCTCTTAATCTCCACTTTTTCTCCTCTTATGCTCCACTTTTTCTCCACTTTTTCTCCACGTTTTCTCCACTTTTTTCTCCACTTTTTCTCCTCTTATGCTCCACTTTTTCTCCACTTTTTCTCCACTTTTTCTCCACTTTTTCTCCACGTTTTCTCCACGTTTTCTCCACTTTTTTCTCCACTTTTTCTCCTCTTATGCTCCACTTTTTCTCCACTTTTTCTCCACTTTTTCTCCTCTTAATCTCCACTTTTTCTCCACTTTTTCTCCACTTTTTCTCCACTTTTTCTCCACTTTTTTCTCCACTTTTTCTCCACTTTTTCTCCTCTTATGCTCCACTTTTTCTCCACTTTTTCTCCACTTTTTCTCCACGTTTTCTCCACGTTTTCTCCACTTTTTTCTCCACTTTTTCTCCTCTTATGCTCCACTTTTTCTCCACTTTTTCTCCTCTTAATCTCCACTTTTTCTCCACTTTTTCTCCACTTTTTCTCCACTTTTTCTCCACTTTTTTCTCCACTTTTTCTCCACTTTTTCTCCTCTTATGCTCCACTTTTTCTCCACTTTTTCTCCACTTTTTCTCCTCTTATGCTCCACTTTTTCTCCACTTTTTCTCCACTTTTTCTCCTCTTATGCTCCACTTTTTCTCCACTTTTTCTCCACTTTTTTCTCCACTTTTTCTCCTCTTATGCTCCACTTTTTCTCCACTTTTTCTCCACTTTTTCTCCTCTTATGCTCCACTTTTTCTCCACTTTTTCTCCACTTTTTCTCCATTTTTTTCTCCACTTATTCTCCACTTTTTCTCCTCTTATTCTCCACTTTTTCTCCACTTTTTCTCCACTTTTTCTCCTCTTATTCTCCACTTTTTCTCCACTTTTTCTCCACTTTCTCCACTTTCTCCACTTTTTCTCCACTTTTTCTCCTCTTATGCTCCTCTTATGCTCCACTTTTTCTCCTCTTAATCTCCACTTTTTCTCCACTTTTTCTCCACTTTTTTCTCCACTTTTTCTCCTCTTATGCTCCACTTTTTCTCCACTTTTTCTCCACTTTTTCTCCACTTTTTCTCCTCTTAATCTCCACTTTTTCTCCTCTTATGCTCCACTTTTTCTCCACTTTTTCTCCACTTTTTCTCCACTTTTTCTCCTCTTATGCTCCACTTTTTCTCCACTTTTTCTCCTCTTAATCTCCACTTTTTCTCCTCTTATGCTCCACTTTTTCTCCACTTTTTCTCCTCTTATGCTCCACTTTTTCTCCACTTATTCTCCACTTTTTCTCCTCTTATGCTCCACTTTTTCTCCACTTTTTCTCCACTTTTTCTCCACTTTTTCTCCTCTTAATCTCCACTTTTTCTCCTCTTATGCTCCACTTTTTCTCCACTTTTTCTCCTCTTATGCTCCACTTTTTCTCCACTTTTTCTCCACTTTTTTCTCCACTTTTTCTCCTCTTAATCTCCACTTTTTCTCCACTTTTTCTCCACTTTTTCTCCACTTTTTCTCCACTTTTTCTCCACTTTTTCTCCTCTTATGTTCCACTTATTCTCCACTTTTTCTCCACTTTTTCTCTACTTTTTCTATGGTCGGTCTACCCATTAGCTCTGCCATGCATAGTGTAGCTCTACACCTACTGCACATGTTACTTTATGATTGACATCTCTTTCGTACCAGAGCTGTCTAAGTCTACTCTGACCCCATATTTGTCATTACTATATTGTCCTTGTACTGTATTATGACATTTGTATCATGTGTTTCATTTCTTGCTGTGTTGCAATTTTTTTGCTGCATCCCAATTGTACCTCTACATTGTTCGAGTTTATGTTATTGTTCTCTCACTCTTATGTGATACTGATTATTGTCATTTTTCATGATTACATGCAGATAAGTCCAATCTGACGAAGGCTCAGGCCGAAACGTCATTTGTAACTTGTTTTGGACAAAAACATATATGCTTATGAAAAAAAAATTTTCTTAATACGGACCAATAAAGAGTGATTTTGCATTACTATCCGTTGTGACTTACTGACTTAGTCTGGGAGATATAGAGTGCCGAGGTTACTCACTAATTTTATCTATTATTACCTCTGAGCACCTATATACCAGTGAGCAGAGCTTCCTCTACAGTAGTTCTCCTGATTAGGCATGCCCTTACCTCATGAGCAGGGCATTGCAGCTTTGGTAGCAACCATTACGACATGGACTCTGCTGCTGTGGACCCGGGGAGAGTGAGTGCAGATTCATTGCACCCACACTCCTCACATGAAGGGTCCGCACTCCTAGAAAATGGGGGATACGTTCCCTGAGTGTCTCCCCCCCATATTCTAGATGGTCCAGAGTCGTCGTGGGACCCCTTTATTTTTTTTCTTACAATAAATTGGTGAAAGAGGAAATGTTTTGGGGACTGTTTTTTCAAATAAATTTCTTTTGTCGATTTTTTGTTTTTGTTAGTACTGACAGTTTATGATGTTGGGTATCTAATAGACGCCATGACATCACAAACTGCTGGGCTTGATCTCAGGTGACTTTACAGCTAGTATCAACCCGATTTATTACCCCGTTTGCCACTGCACCAGGGCACGGGATGAGCTGGGGTGAAGCGCCAGGATTGGCGCATCTAGTGGATGCGCCACGTCTGGGGTGCCTGCGGCCTGCTATTTTTAGGCTGTGAAGGCCCAATAACTATGGACCTTCCCACCCTGAGAATACCAGACCACAACTGTCCGCTTTACCTTGGCTGGTGATCCAATTTGGGGGGTCCCCTACTTTTATTGTGTAATTATTAATATTTATAAAATAATTATAAAAAAGAGCCTGAGGGGACCTCCACATTGGATCCCCAACCACGGTAAAGCTGCCAGCTGTGGTTTTCAGGCTACAGCCGTCTGCTTTACCCTAGCTGGCTATCAAAAATGGGGGGACCCAACGTAATTTTTTTTTTTTAACTATTTTTTAAATAGAAAAAATTAATGGGCTTCCCTGTATTTTGATTGCCAACCAAGGTAACGGCAGGCAGATGGGGGTGGCAACCCATAGCTGTCTGCTTTATCTGCGCTGAGAATCAAAAATACCGCGGAGCGCTACGTCATTTTTTTAAAGATTTATTTTTACAGCACTGTGATGTCCAGCAATCAAAATACAGGGAAGCCCATTTTATTTTTAGTTATTTAAATAAATAATTAAAAAAAATATATGTTAGCTCCCACTGCATTTTTTGTATTGCTAGCTAAGGGTAATCCAAGCAGCTACTGGCTGGTAACCCCCACTGCTTGGTGTTACCTTCACTGGCAATGGAAAATCCAGGGAAGCATTTTTTTTTTTTTTTGCCAAAAAGCTACAAAAAAAGGACGTGAGCTTCGCCATATTTTTGTATGCTAGCCAGGTATAGCAGGCAGGTGCTGGAAGAGTTGGATAAAGCGCCAGAAGATGGCGCTTCTATGAAAATGCCATTTTCTGAGGTGGCTGCAGACTGCAATTCGCAGCAGTGGGGCCCAGAAAGCTCAGGCCAACCGGTGGTGCGGATTCCAATCCCAGCTGCCTAGTTGTACCTGGCTGGACACAAAAATGGGGCAAAGCCTACGTCATTTGTTTTCTAATTATTTCATGAAATTCATGAAATAATAAAAAAAGGGCTTCCCTTTATTTTTGGTTCCCAGCCGGGTACAAATAGGCAACTGGGGGTTGGGGGCAGCCGTACCTGCCTGCTGTACCTGGCTAGCATACAAAAATATGGCGAAGCCACATAATTTTTTCAGGGGGCAAAAAACTTCTGCATACAGTCCTGGATGGAGTATGCTGAGCCTTGTAGTTCTGCAGCTGCTGTCTGTCTGTATGGAGAAGAGCAGACAGCAGCTGCAGAACTACAAGGCTCAGCATACTCCATCCAGGACTGTATGCAGAAGTTTTTTGCCCACCAAAAAAATGACGTGGGCTTCGCCATGTTTTTGTATGCTAGCCAGGTACAGCTGGCAGCCACGGGCTGCCTCCAACCCCCAGTTGCCTATTTGTACCCGGCTGGGAACCAAAAATATAGGGAAGCCCGTTTTTTTTAATTATTTCACTTATTTCATGAAATAATTAAAAAACAAATGACGTGGGCTTCGCCCTATTTTTGTGTCCAGCCGGGTACAACTAGGCAGCTGGGGATTGGAATCCGCAGCACAGGTTAGCCCGAGGTTTGTGGGCGCCTCTGCTGCGGATTTCAGTCCGCAGCCGTCCCAGAAAATGGCGCTCTCATAGAAGCGCCATCATCTGGCGCTGTATCCAACTCTTCCAACAGCCCTGGAGCCGGGTGGCTTGTTGGGTAATCATGAGTTAATACTGGCTTTGTTTTACCAGCCAGTATTAAGCCAGAGATTCTTAATGTCAGGCACGTTTGACCCGGCCATTAAGAATCTCCAATAAAGGGTTAAAAAAAGACACCACACAGAGAAAAAATACTTTAATAGAAATAAATACACAGACACATTAGAGACTCCATCTTTATTACCCCTGTCAGCCCTCCACGATCCTGCTCTTCTGTCTTCTTTCTTTCTAGTGTAGTAGTAGTGACGATTGTAGTGAGGGGCATCACTTGGGGCTGGGGAACCTCCATCCTAACTACAATGCTCACTACAATCGGGAAGCAGCGTGCAGCCTTCACTCCGTGAGTGATCACTGCTGGCTGCTAGCGGTAACGCTGACAGACGCGTTACCATAGCAACGGTGCTCCCGGAGCTGCGGTTAGCGGTGACGTCACCGCTAACTGCGTTGCTATGGCAACGGTGATCTCCGTTAATGACCGGCTGTGTCAGCCGGTCCCTAACGGAACGGGGAGTCGACCGTGTGCTAGAGCATGTCGCCGGTACACGGCGATACACATATGTGCACCGTGTACTGGAGAGATGCACTCGCAGGTCCTACATGACGTGTCATAGTCATGTGACCAGTCTGTAGCCAATGAGATAATAGCCACGTGACTGGTCACATGGCTATTTTGACGTCACGATAGGTCCTGCTTCTCTGCTGGCAGTGCAGGTCACCGGGAGGATTCAGCGATCATCGGATGGAATAGCGGCAGGAGACAGAGTGCAGAAGGGATCGCGAGGACCGGTAAGTGTTATGGCAATGTTTATTAACTGTTTGTGTACATTTATAATGCATTTTTATGTGTTTGTGATTGCCTCCCATTATAGCCTATACGTTCGAGTTCGGTTCGTCGAACGTTCGACGAACCGAACTCGAACGGGACCCCCGTTCGGCGAACCGGCCTCGAGCCGAACCGGGACCGGTTCGCTCATCTCTAGTTGACACATTTTCGATGCATTTTTCTTCCAGGAGATGCAGATTTAGTGCAGAAATTTATGCAAATCAAATACTCAATGTGCACACATACAGTAGCCTAATCCAGTATTCCGCCATTGTATTCACCTGAGGTGAGTTAAATGAGATCACCTCAGGTGAGGTCACCTCAGATCACAGCTGGAGAACCATCGAAACTGGTAGCTGTGACCTCAGATGAACTCACTGACATCAGCGCTCTCACAGCCACGGCTCGGTCAGTGTGTTCCAGACGCCGCAATGATCAGTCACATTTTCTATAGTGACCACGTATTGTAATGTCAAGATGTATAAAAAAGAGCAAGTTGTGATGTATTATTCATATTAAGACACTAGAATAAGGTCAATCATGATAATTAGGACTTGAATGATTATGGGCATGTCAAGATGTAGCAGAGCCAGGATCATTGTGTGATGTTGTGGTGTGTATTATGCCGGACTGTCAAGGGTGTTTTTGGGGTTAATAAATTAGAAAAAGAGGGCAGGGAGTTTTGTTTTTTTTTAAATAAAGGATTTTTCTTTGTTTCTTTTTCTTACACAATTAGTAATGGGGGGAACAAATAGACCCCTCCCCATTACTAATCCACAGCTTTGTGGCAGCTTTGATTTTCTGACAAATTACAGCTGTCATTAATCCCTTATATTACTCCGATTCCAACTGCACCAGGGCAATCAGGATGAGCCAGATAAGCGCCAGGATTGGTGCATCTAATGGATTTGCCAATTCTGCGGCAGCTCCAGGCTGCTATTTTTAGGCTAGCGATGGCTCAATAACCATGCACCTCCCCAGCCTCAGAATACCAGCCCCCGGCTGTCTGCTTTAACTTGGCTGGGTATCAAAATTGGGGGGAACCCCACGCCATTTTTTAATTATTTAAATTTTAAAAAACCCATGTGGAGTCCCCCGTATTTTGATACACAGCTGGGGGCTGCAGCCTCAAGCTGTCTGCTTTACATGTGCTGGATATCAAAATACGGGGCACCACCCGCAATTTTTTCCAAATGTATTTTTACACTCTATTTCTGGAACCCAGCCTGCCAGTGTGAGGGCAACCGATCACAGATTCCAGGCACAGAGGGTCGGGGCCCTATCTGACTGCAACTAATCACAGATGCTATCACAGAGGGTAGGCAGGAGAAGCAGTGAATATTCATAAGATTTAATGAGCGGAACCGGAAACAGTGTGACAGCCACGCAAAAACTCTAAGTTTAATTGTCCTGCTTTATTCCACATTTTGCTTCCTTTTTGCAGCCCGCTAGACCTTACTAACACTATAACACTTAAGCTCAGGCTCCTATAGACTTATATCGGGTTTGCAGTCAGGGCTCAAGTCCAGTCTCGAATTGGCATTTTTTTCTTAACGCCTGCTGAACCCCCGAACCCAAACAAGTGGGTTCACCCATCTCTGGTGATAAACTTAATAACTGGGGCTTTTTTTCCATGGTTAATTAAATTAATGGATGTTGAGCATTCTAAAAATCTTTGAATGTGTCAAGCTCATGTTCTGTACCCCACCATAGGAAGAAAGAAAGTATCCTTCACACACCGGACTTTTATTTGCACATGTTTCTAGAATTCAAAAGATTGTATATATTTGGTCTCAAAATCAAAAATAAAAATGTTAGCGTAACCTGGGGCTGCAGGGGACCCCATCGAAGACCCCTTCAGCTGCAAGTAAAACTCAGAGAAAAACTGAAAATAGCTCTTACGGAGTATAAACCCTAAAAAAGGGTAATAATAATACCTTAGCATTTGTTAGCTGAGGGTCTTAAATTTTAAACCTATGTTATTCAGTATATTTGCATTAAAACTCTGTATATCAAAAGAGCAAATCCATGTAATAACATGATAGTGTCCTACAGAATATACTTAAGACACAAATTATTTGAAAGGCGCTATCTACATATACTGCAAGAGGATGCAGGGCAGAATTCACACCAGATATACATTTATGTATTTTAGGTATTAAAATTAAAACAAACTCTAGGATAATGGTCAATAAGGGCTTTCTAGGTATTTTATTTGTTAGCTATCAAGCCCACCTCAAGCGTCAGTCTCACATTTTACTTTATGGTTGGATTCTCTTGATTACAACCCATATGCTTTACAATCTGATAGAGAAGCCAGCATATAAAAATAACATTCACTAGCCATAATTTTGGTTGTCTCTCTACCCCCCTTCCCTCACCTTATCTGCCATCATTCTTTAACACATTAACTGACAGATATGTCACTCACCAAATTCTGTTTTTCTTTTACCCCCTTTTTCCTGAATTTCACTAACCGCCTCCTCTTGAAAAGGCTTGTAAAACACTGTTAATACTAAAATCAAAATGACACTTTGTTTTAATTTACGAGGTAATTCACTCTACAGATGTTAATTTATTTTTACCCTGAAAACACATCTAAATACGTAGATTCTGACAGAAAAGAAATCGGTTCTAACATCAAAGACATTCAAAGACTGAGTTGGAACAAATCCCAAACCTTTGTTAATTATAGATTTCTTAGTGGCAGTTAATTGTCTAGACGACATGTTAAGCTAATCTTTTTTTCTTCACGTCTTTGTTCCGGTCCCTTTTGTTATACTGCTCCCACTTGATATATCACACTCTCTGAGATGAATGTCCTTAAACAGGTGTTCGACCTGAACCGATCACATTTCGGGTAGTTGATGGTAACCACATTCAATATTTACTTGTGCCACTGTGTTCAACATCAGTTTTTTTTTCCTCTTCAGCACCGACTTGTCCAACACTCAGGTTAAATAGTGTCCTCTTTCTCTTTTGCCCATGCATACCATATTGTTCATTTTATAAGACGCACCGGATTATAAGACGTACCCCAAATATAGTGATAAAAAAGGTAAAAAAAATGGGGTCCGTCTTATACTGCGGTGGTGTCTTATCGTAGGGTGGTGACAGCAGTGGTAGAGCGGGGGTCACCGGAGTAGGGCAATGCTGGCTTCAGTGTGGCTGGCTGTGCTGGCTGTTGTGCGGCCGGCTGTTCTGGCTGCGGTAGAGCAGGGGGGTGCGGCTCTGTCGGAGGTGCGATCTTCAAATAATGCCGCCAGGAATTGGCGCCTGTGCAGATTGAGCTTTCGGCTCATTGACAATCCGAGTGCTCCATCTGTGCACACGCCAACTCTTGGCGGCATTATTTGAAGATCGCACCGCTGACAGAGCATCTCACGCACTGCACTGCCTTGCTCCACACAGTGCCCACCGCAGCCAGCACAGCCTCGTACCACTGACAGAACATCTCATCCATGCCAGCACAGCCCCGCACCACCGATAGAGCATTTCACCTGCCACAGCCAGCAGAACCCCATACCACCGACAGAGCATCTCACCCCCCGCAGCCAGCACAGCCCTGCACATCCTGCTTCATACAGTGCCCACTGCAGCCAGCACAGCGCCCATTCTCCACCACCCCGGTAAGCTACATTCGGATTTTAAGACGCACCCATCATTTTCCTCTCAAATTTTTGGGAGGGAAAGTGCGTCTTATAATCCGAAAAATACGGTATTTCCAATCTAGAAGAAAATCTCTCTCTTTCAAACTTCCCTAGTTTTGTCTGTAAAATCGTTCATTTTAAAATTTTCAACATTCGTTTTTAATTCGGCTTGTAAGGTCTTACATTTTTCTTTTGTAGTTATCTTAATTCATTCTAAATGTATTCTAAATGTATTTATTTCTTGTTACAAATTGCCAACTGAAAATGTTTTATGGTTAGCAACAAAGGACTAAATGAAAACAAATGATGTATTTGTATATTTGATCCGTTGTGACTAGTGAGCAGTGAACTGCTCTGTGCTCGGGGCCTCAGTAAGTAAAATGAGCATTTTGATGTTCGGGTGCTTGGTACTCGTTTACCGAGTTTCATGGAAGTCAAAGGGTGAACTCAAGCTTTTTCCAGAAAATTGTGCCAAAACAGGAGGAAACTCCCACAAGTGACCCCATTTTGGAAACTATTAAACTTTATCTTCAAGAAATTTATCTAGGGGTGTGGTCAGCATCATGAACCCACAGGTGCTTCACAGAATTTTAAAAACTGGACTGTGGAAATAAAAAAACTACATTTTTTTTCCAGAAAAAAAACTGTTTTAGCTCCAAGTTTTTAATTTTCAAAAGGACTAATAAGAGAAAATAGACCACATAATAAGTTCTGCAAGTTCTACTGCGTACACCAGTAACCCATATGTGGTCAGAAACTACTTTTCATGGACAGTGCAATGCTCAGAAGCGAAATAGCGCCATATTGGAGTGCAAATTTTGCTGGAATGGTTTGCAGGTACCATATCACATTGGCAGAGCCACTGAGGTGCCAGAACAACAGAAACCTCACATTGACCTTATTTTACAAACTTAACCCCTCAGTGAATACTTCTAGTGATGCAGTGAGCATGTTGACACCACAGGTGCTCCACCCCCTTCTGATGAATCTTTATCCTCCTGCCTTTACCTGCATTTGAGTGACAGTCAGTGAGGGCAAGCCTCCGAGGAACAGGGCACCACTTCTATTGTTTAGGGTGTTTACACTCCGTGGTTAGGAAAGTGACAGTTTTTTGATGGTTAACTTAGGCCCTTATCACCTTCCTTTTATTGGTGAGACGGCATACGTTTTGCGTGTTTCCAAATACGTGTTGTATTGTTTGAATTTTCTATCTTTGTCTTAGGGGTACCAGTTTTTGTCATCCCTTACTTTTTTATACTTACCAATAAAGGTTATACTTTAATACAGCTTGGAGTAATTATTTCAGGTTAATATTATATGACCCTGGGCAAAATATTAATTTAATGTTTTTGCCATAAATCAAGTGTAACATTTCGGTCTTTAACTCAGACGTTCGTCAGACCTCAGCAGGATGTAGGGTATATCATGAAAATCATATAAAGCCAGGGCTTTAGTGGCCATGGGTGAAAACCTGACATCTGTGGCTCATAGAATGAGAAAAATCCCTCGAGAAATAGCTTGACATTAGCATAACGCCTTTTAGATCATGCTCCTGGAATGGTCTAACAGGCCACCATACCTGGCAGACTCCGAAGTCATTACTTGACCTCCAGTTGCCACGACAACAATTGAGTCCCCGTGATCATGATCACTGCATCTAGAGCGCATGTGCAGCACATAGAAATGGGATTAAATGGATAAATGGTGTGACATTGGCAGAATGTCATTATTTGACCTCCGGCTGCCATGACAACAATCGGGTCCCCGTGTTTCAGGCTGCCAGGTATGACAAGTGTGGCATGTGTGTTCAGACGTACGGATGTCTGCCATGCAACAGAAATACAACAAACAATACAAGTAAGAGGGAATAGCAGGGACACAATAACAACGGTGGGCCCTAGCTTTAGTGAAAGGGGTAGATAGGACACCTCCTATCCTCCCCTGTAGCTGTCCCTACTCTCCTAGCCAGGCCTCTTACATTATCCTCAACTGTCACCTAACTGGAACTTGAGACCCTAAGAAAACCCTGTAGTGGCCCTGGCTAGTTCATTGGCAGGTGGGAGTGGCCCCACCGCTGTATTAATATGATAGAAGGAGAGGTAAGCCAAACAGGAAAAACAGGAACAAAAAAGGATAAAGTCTGACTTCAGGAACAAGTATTAAAGATGACAGCGTTCCTCTGGGTGGACAATAAAACATCTCTTTATTCCATCAGATGAAAAAACAGCAGCAATGTTTTCACCTTGTGGTCTTTGTCATGCTTGAGAGATTTTTTATTGTTCACCCAGAGGAATGCTGTCATCTTTAATACTGGTATGTCCTTTCAAGTGATCCCTTGATTGTGGACGTGCGTTCCTTAGTTGCTGATTGTGCTATTACACGGACGACGTTTATTTGACCGGGCTGCTGTGGACTCTTTCTTTTACATGTGCATGACTTCAGGAACAAGTCATCACAGGATCTTCTACCAATGCGGCCAATGAACAAATGAATTTGTATCTTCAGCAAGGATTACTAGGTAACACCTCTACTTAAACCAGAAGGGGTGTGGCTACAAAGCAGCTGCAGCTGAAACACTCAGCTTGGAATTGCTGTACAACAAAACTGACATTACCTCATGATGCACTGAAAGAAATTAACACGTTTAAATGTAGAGTGCAAGATGCAAATGAGGAATCCTAACCCTAAATCCGTCACTAGTCTCCAAAAATAGAGAGACGACAGTGACAGTAGCCCTCCTTTAACGAGAGGCCTCAGTACTCTCAAGAGTGGAAAAATCGTTCACCTCCAAAGTGAACAGGCCGCCCCCCATTACCAGTTGGAGATACAACACATTTCCGGAGAAAGGACTTGTGGACAACGTCATGGGTATTTAGTGCTGGGGGTAGCTCCAGCCATATGGACACAGGGTTATGAATGTCAGTAACTCTAAAGGGACCAATAAACATCAAGACTAGAGCACTAGACACACCCTGCCACCTCATGTTTTTAATGGACAGCCACACATAGTCATTCTTACACAGCTTCGGACTTGAACGTTTATTTCCACACATGCACCTGATACGCCAGGAAAAACTAACCAACCGACAACAGAGGAATCTCTCCGACCATTCAACACCTTATGCTCCGATACCACACACTTAGTGGGAATGACTACATTCCCCGATCACCTCTACCGGGGCCGTACTGAGGCCTAATGTTGCCCTGAGATTGGGGTAGCACATAATCTGTTTTCATAGGCACTTTGGTGGTTACTACTAGCAGAAAGGGTGGTGGGTTTTTAATAAGTACTGCAGAAATGGTAGCTTACAGGCGCTTTGTTTCACAGAAACCGCTCCAACTGACTACTTCCCCAGACTGCCAGTCAATCACCGGGTTATGACTTTTCAATGGCAGACCCACCAAGACATAGTCGGACAAACGTTCACTATGTACCGAGCCTACTCGCAGGTTGATATTTGGCACAGTATGACTGAACTCTTTCTGGCTGAGAGTCGATAGCCTGGATGGGAATGGATCTTGTCAGGCCCAGAGTCTGATCAAAGCATGAATCCACCAAATTGGCAATGACTCCGCTGTCCACCAGCACAGAGGTTGACTCAGTTCTTCCACCAATAACCACCTCTATTGGTACGGTGAACTGGGATGTATAAATGGAAGAGAAGTACACGGCCTGGTTATTTCCCTCCACCCGACCAGGAGGACGCAGCTTATTGCCAAATGGACTTGGTTTAAGTCTTAATGGACAGGCCCGAATAAAATGACCCTTATCACCACAGTAAAAAGAAGACACAGACCCATGACAAACTGTAAGCACCTCAACATGAGGGGAGGCTCCCCACAATTGCATGGGTTTGCTGACTTCTACTAGAGATATTTCTTCCCTGGGGAGAATGACAGGGGACAGGGTCCTAGAGGGTCTCTCCCTAAGGCGTCTATCCAATTCGATAGCGAGAGCCATGGCAGCCTCCAGCCACTCCAGAGCGGTATATTGAACCATAGAGTGCCACAGCCTACCTGATAAACCCTGACAGAAATGACTCCTAAGCACAGGGTCATTCCTATGGGTGTCAGTGGCCCACCTCCGGAACTCTAAACAATATTTCTTTGCTGGCTGTGCCCCCTGCTGGAGTCTATGCAGTGTAGACTCCGCGAGTGTGATGCCATCATTGTTGCCACAAACATGGGCCAAAGCCGCAAATAATTCATCTACCGACCGTAATGACTGGGAGTCGGTGGGCAGTGAGAAGGCCCAGGACTGGGCAAAAGATAGACCACTTTCCTCACTCACTGTTCTTCACTTCTGGAAATTCGAGGGCGGAGCACTGAAGAACAACTTACAAGCTTCCTTGAAGGTGGTAAGCTTATCCCTCCCAACAGAAAACTTATGTGGTAGTGCTATCTTGGGTTCTGGTTGTGCCGGGGCATGTGCCGAGACAAGAACCCAGCAATTTGCTGCAGTTGCTGTGTAAGGGGTGGACGGACCCCTGGTAACGAAGAAGCAGTTTCCCCCCCCTGAAGATGCCCCACGCAGTAACTGGTTTCCCCACTAGGTGTCAGGGCGGAACAGTGGTCCCGTTGGGAACAGTATAGGAGAAGGAGGGGCAGGACAGCCTAGGGGGAGGGTTAGAGGGCTCTGTAGCAGAGTGAGAGTTAGATAGGACAGGAGTGTGTGCAGAGACAGAGAGAAGCAACGGGGCAGAGTGTGGGAGCGACACGTGGCAGATAGCCAAAGGAAGAGAAAGTGCCTCGAACACGCAGACAGAAATACTCGGGTAAGACCCGTACGAGCCTAGACAGAGAGAAACAGAAGTGTGTGGGTAAAGCCCATAGTAGTGGAGTACGTGTATAGCTGAAGAGACAGAAGTAGATGGGTAACGCCCGCAGAAGAAGAGAAAAGGAAAGTAGTCCCCCGGCAAGAATTGTACTTTGAACCTGAAGGGTTTGTGTGCCGAAACTGTACAGCAAAGATGTTCAATAAAGTGTCTTTTGGTTTACCAGCTGAATGTCTGCGACGTTTTACTGAGCCTGAAGAAGAGCCCCTGCGATCCACACTCTGCCCCACAAATGGAACCCATACTTTAATAGTGACGGCCAGGCCGGGGGTCAGCCTGATGCATAAAGTGGCCATGGCAGCACCCCCCAAGGCACCCCCTGCCCCCGTTACAAAGTGGCGCTGCGAGCAGGGTGAAGCCTGTCTGCAAGGAACCCCGACCCAAAAATGTGAGGAAGACCAAGTGGTGCCTAAGGCGTTGGACCGGGTGCAAGATGTCGGTAAGATGGCAGCCGTCTTCATAGACGCAGTGGAGGCGCGGAAAATTGGCGCCAAACGCAAAACACTGAGCTGGCCGGTGAAGAAAAAGAAGTGCAGAGTGTGCCGCCTAAAGAGTGGAGGTACTTGCCCCAAGAGGCCGCGGAGGACTAGAGACGTGGGCGGCGTTGCAGGAAAAAAGAGGCGTCGCCTACGCTGGGTCGACTTGGTGGGTGAGGCCAGGGGTGGAGTGCATGCAAGAGCGGGAAAATAAGGACCGCCTCCACCTTCCCTGGCGCCATTACAGTTAGAGCAACAGGAGACGCCGACTCAGCGGCCTACGCTAAGCAAAATGGACGCACAGACAGAAAAACGAGCCGAAGCAGGCGTGCTGGTGACAACAGGTCTAGGAAGAGGACGCCCGAGGGGAAGCTTAGTGGAAGAGGCACCTACCATAAAGTTACCGGCTGTGACCGGAGGACCGGAGAGGCCTGCAAAGGTCACGTGGGTCACCTCGTGGGATGCCGTTACCGGGGAGACGACCACAGAAGTCCGGGCCACCTACACGACCCAACTGACGCTGGGAAGCGGGACACTCGGAGCAACCCTCCAGAGTCCGGAGGCGGCTGCGTCGGTCAAGGTAGGGCCTCCGCCCCCACCAGAAGTCCAGGCCCCGGGCTGGCAAAACATCCCAGAGTTTGAGGAAGATGAGTGGGGGGTTATCTGGGAGCCAGTGAAGCCGGCGCCCCTAACCCGGCGACAGTCCCCACCGCCCGAAATAGATCCGGTGCAGGAAAGGCTCCTGGCCGAGACAGTGGCGAGGGAAATAATGGCTGGGTCCCGCAGTGAGGAATTTGACCGGCAGTGTAGTATCGGCACAGTGGTCAAGTTTAACCAGGCCGAGGGATACAGGTTTATAGAAGATGATGAGACCGGAGAACATTTCTTTTATAATCGAGTCAATTTGGACACTGAGGGGTTACCGCAGCGTCTCCATACCCTGTATCCGGGTGAGAAGGTAAAATTCAGAAGAGAAGTGGGTTGCCGGGGCCTGTTCGCACTGGGAGTGACCCGGATGCCCACTGTCCAGGAGGCCACGCAGTGGCAGCAGAAGATAGAGTGGGAGGATTGCCAGTACAGGAGGCGTACGCAAAAGAGACCGGTGACCGATGAAGTTTGTCGGCCAAGAAGTACTCCGGCGGCACTGCCAGAAGCGGCTGCTGGGCCGGTAGCCGAGCCTGCAGAAGGGGATCAGGTGAAGGAAGCACCGGCGATCTTGGCGATTCGCCAGAGCATGGTGTCGCATCCAGTGGTTGTTGTTGGCAGCCCACAGCCGTCCCGTCCAGCTACCCCATCACCCCCGCCGGGGACTGAGGGGCCAAAACCGGAGGCAGGAGAATCAGAGCTGCAGCCAGATTACGAACCGTTCCAAAGGCTGCGCCACTTACCAGGCCAATCCCTTTCCGAGTATGTGAGGGCCCAGCGGGCTGAATGGTTGCGCGCCTACTACCCCGCGTGAGATCACAGTAACCAGAGGTGAAGGTCATGGATGTTCTTGAGAACCGGTACTGTTGAAAGCCGGTGAATGTTTTCAGTTGCAGCAATGTTTAAAGTACTGAGCCCGGGAGGAGCTTGATGCCGGACTCCGCAGGGACTCCTTCCGTGACTGTTAAGAAAATCTTGTTACTAGTTGTTTCCTGCCCACGTAAGACCGCTGGGATAGCCTCCGGGCAGAAGGTCAGCTAAGACCGAGAGCTCCTGCGGAGGGCCTCTGGGCAAAGGTGCTACTAAGACCGGGAGCTCCCTTGGAGGGACTCCGGGCACTGAACTCGGGTGCCTTTTGATGTGTTGTGAAGATTATGCTCTATAGTTTGGTTTTAAAGTTTTATGCTATAAAGTGAGAAGATTGCTTTACAACCGTGTGTATGTGTTTTTGCCAGATGTTGTCTTACAGGTCCAAACCTTGCTGGGAGGCTGAGGTAAAAGAGGGGAGGAATGTAAGGGGTGGACGGACCCCTGGTAACGAACAAGCAGTTTTCCTCCCTGAAGATGCGCCACGCTGGGGTAGCCAGAGATGCTGATGTGATGTTATTTGTGTTTATAGCAGTAACTGGTGTCCCCACTAGGTGTCAGGGTGGAACACTGGTCCCGTTGGGAACAGTATAGGAGAAGGAGGGGCAGGACAGCCTAGGGGGAGGGTTAGAGGGCTCTGTAGCAGAGTGAGAGTTAGATAGAGAGAAGCAACGCGGCAGAGTGTGGGAGCGACACGTGGCAGATAGCCAAAGGAAGAGAAAGTGCCTCGAACACGCAGACAGAAATACTCGGGTAAGACCCTACGAGCCTAGACAGAGAGAAACAGAAGTGTGTGGGTAAAGCCCATAGTAGTGGAGTACGTGTATAGCTGAAGAGACAGAAGTAGACGGGTAACGCCCGCAGAAGAAGAGAAAAGGAAAGTAGTCCCCCGGCAAGAATTGTACTTTGAACCTGAAGGGTTTGTGTGCCGAAACTGTACAGCAAAGATGTTCAATAAAGTGTCTTTTGGTTTACCAGCTGAATGTCTGCGACGTTTTACTGAGCCTGAAGAAGAGCCCCTGCCATCCACACTCTGCCCCACAAACGGAACCAATACTTTAATAGTGACGGCCGGGCCGGGGGTCAGCCTGATGCATAAAGTTGCCATGGCAGCACCCCCCAAGGCACCCCCTGCCCCCGTTACAGCTGCACAACCTGTTAGCGCAGATCCGTGATCTTCTGAGAGAGGGTCTGGTTCAGGTGTACGAACGCAGCCATCTGAGCCATAAAACCACAGGGAAAAAAATGTAAGGGGCTGAAGATAATGTGACGCTGCCAGGTATGACAAGCATACGGACGTCTGATGCACAACAAAAATACAGCAAACATTATAACAAGTAAGGAGGAACACCGTGGACACAATAACAATGGTGGGCCCTAGCTCTAGTGAGAGGGGTAGATGGAACACCTCCTATGTTCACCTGTAGCTGCCCCTACTTTCCTAGCCAGGCCTTACACAGTCTCCTCAACTGCCACCGAACAGGAACCTAAGACACTATGAAAACCTGTAGTGGCCCTGGTTAGTGTGTTGGCATGTGGGAGAAGCTAACCCCACCACTGCACTAATATGACAGAAGGAAAGGTAAGACAAACAGGGGAAAACGGCAACAAGAAAAGTATAAAGTCCAACTTCAGGAACAAGCCTTCAAAGGACCTTCTACCAATGAGCCAGAGAACAAATGGATTTGTATCTTCATCAAGGAATCCTGGGTAACAACTCTACTTAAACCTGAAGAGACGTGGCTGCAAAGCAGCTGCAGCTGAAACACTCAGCTAAGAACTGCTGGACAAGAAAACTGACATTAACTCATATGCACTGAAAGAATTGAAACCACATTTAAATGTAGAGTCCAAAATGGAAATGAGGGATCCCAACCCTGAATCCGTCACTAGTCTCCAAAAATGTAAAGACGAATGTGACACCGTGACCATGATCACTGCATTTAGAGGGTTAAATAGCCAAAGCTTAGCTATCACTTAAGCCTTCATAATAGTGAGATAACTGACGCTCATGCAAGCACAGTGCGATGCAAATTACACAAGTGGAAAGGTGGCCTGAAAAAAGGTGAAGAATAGAGAAGTTTGGTTCTGCGGGGTCAGACAAAAATTTAAATTAAGATCTGCTCGGGACCCAAACATGACCTTAACCCCAATGGAAGTCACTAATTGGGCAGTTCGGATCTCCAACCACATGCAGCCAGCCATAAACAGATTACTTTATCCATTTATTTTTTTTTTTTTGTGCACTATACATCAGATCCGGCTGTTGTTACCTCCAGTGCGAACCATTCAAACACTGCAAGTGGCTCGCACTAGGCTGAGGAAAGAGTGTACCCGAACACAGCGATGCTCACACAAGTGGAGTTCATACGCAAAGCACCTGAACTCCGAACCCAAACTCTGTTTTTTGCGTAAAGTCTGTGTTTGGTATTAACACTGAATGCCAAACCTTGAGTTCGCTCAGCTCTAGTGAAGAAGGCTCAATTTCAATATTGTCATAAGAAGCACCAGCTCTAGTTTGCAAAACAGTCCGAAAAGCTGACAGTAAAAAATTGGAAACAGGTGATTTGGAGTGATTAGACGAAAGTCTATAGACTAGTCTCTGCATGGGTGCAAATGGGTCTGGAAAAAGCAAGGGAAAGGGGGATATTGGATCCAGAAATGTAAGTCATGGTCAAGTTTGGTGGAGGAAGCCTGATAATGGGATGGGACTATTACAGGAACTCAAAGATGCGGCAGGTAAAGAAAAGGCCATTTCAGGATTTTTCACCCTAAAGATAAGAGGTTGGGCCACACAGCTCATCATTATGGATAGGGATAGAAAGGGCTAAATCAGAATGTGCTATATTACTGCAGTGCTGAAGAACATAGAAAATGGGATTGGTAATATCAATCTATGAATAATATACCATCAGGTGATAGGGCCTGTATAATCTATGTAATTGATCAATCCATGATATACTGTAGTACAAGCCGCTATTTAACCAGGTTTTTTTATTCATACTTGACGCACACACGAGTAATCAATTACATCTTCTTATTGGAGGAGTTTTTGGGAATAAGTAGAGATACTTCCTGCTTAGAGCGAATCAGCAGTTAGTTGCGAAGAGAAGCATGAGTGCAGGGAAGAGATTTTCTGAGGTAGCAAGCCCTGTGATTGTACTGGATAAAGTAGCACTTGTGATCTTAAAGGGAACCTGTCATCAGAAATTTTGCACTAAACCTAAAAGATTCCCCCTCTGCAGCTCCTGGGCTGCATTCTAGCAATGTTCCTGTTGTTTATGTGCCCCCTTTCTGACCAAAATAAAGACTTTGTAAAGTGGTACCTTTTTGTATTCAGATCTTGATAATGGTACACGGGGGCGGGCTCTCTGGTGTCCATTACTCTGCCTCCCTGTCGCTTTAGGCCGTCCCCCATCGCGCAATTTAAAGAGGTGACGTGAGGTAAGCTGTCCAGCGCTTGCGCAGAGTGGTGGAGGCGGCGGTGGAGGCGGCGGTGAAAGCGCAACACGTCACCAGCGGTCACACTGTGCACATTGCACAGTCCTGCGAGAGTGGCACGGCGCATGCGCGAGATTATGGCCGCCCATAATCTCAAAATAAAGTCTTTACTTTGGTCAGAAAGGCGGCACATAAACAACAGGAACATTGCTAGAATGCAGCCCAGGAGCTGCAGAAGGGGAATCTTTTAGGTTTAGTGCAAAATTTCTGATGACAGGTTCCCTTTAACACGGGGAAGTTGAACAAACAATAAAAGACAAATTTGCAGTATCGGGGACAGGAAGTGACTGGCTGTGACCATTCAGAGATAGTGGGCTAAGCGCAAATAGTGGCCGGAAGCACCCAGATTTAGTGGATGAGTGCGGCGATAGGGTGGGCATGACCAGCTTAGTTGGCACAGATGTGTCTTTTGCGGCACAGTGGAATAAACATTAACTTTTAAGTCCATGTGGTCATAGAGTTCTTTATAATAGAAGCGGATGTCTGGGGGTAACACCCCCAGGTGGGAGTGGTGCAAGGGGGAGTAAAGTTCCCCCTTGCGTAATTATTAACAATTTAATTCTGCAAGGGGGGGTTCCCCCCCTGTACCAGCCCCACGTGGGAGTCATACCCTCAGACCCCACTTCTGTTATTAAGAACTCCATCACCACGTAGACTCAAGCCCACTATCACCGCTCCCGACCACTATCTATGGCTCCGCATTCTATATCCGGACAGGCACGCCCAGTCACGTCCAGTCCCCGTTACTGCAAGTATGCCTAAGAAAAGTGCACTCTGTTGCAGTGGGTATGGCTGGGAGCCCAAGGAAATATGCACATGTCACTGGTCCCTAAAGTCGCATACACTTCAGCCCATGCAACCCTTACACAGACAGTCATCATGTTATCACTATAATCATCGATCCCTGAGAACACACACTTTGATGAATACAGCTCAAGATGCATTCATTGCACTAAATATTTTTTGCAAAAGAAATATTAAATGAAAGTTCTGATCACAGGCATGGCAGGTAAATACAATAAACTGCAACTGCCTAGAAAAAAGCAACCACATGACTAGAACATAAAAAATGTGCATAGCATTAGAGCAAACAAAAAATTCTGTCATAATCACTACCCGGAGCCTTTTCTAGCATGTATTTTACTTCGCCATCTGCTACCCCGATTGCTGCTGCAGCACCAGTTTTGATTTTCCTTCCAAGCTTACTTCTGCTCTCCTCAGCGCTTTTCTGCTTCTATTTTGTAGCTCCAGTCTGCAGGCACTGCGTAGGAGACTGATCCATATAGCAGGTCAGGAGATCGTGTGAAAAAAAAATAAATGTATGTACAGTATATGTGTGTGTATAATGTATACAGACAAGTTTATGTATGCAACTATAAGAAATGAGCTTTACATTTTCCTTAGACTGCAATGTAAAACAAGAAAATTATACATTTACTTACCTTTTTTAAGGATAAAAATGGCTTTTTGGATCCTACAAAGAATGGATACCCATTTATATTATGGTACTTTGCAAAAGTTAAAAGTAAGTGTTAAAAAAAAACAACAAAAACTATAAAGTAAGACTACATTAAAGAAAAGAAAAGGGGTTAGTCTATTTTTTATGATTTAACAAAATAACTGAGTGAGGAAAAGCGAATTCTAAATCAAATCAATATTTGGTCTGACCACTTTTTGCCTTCAAAACAGCATAAAAACATCAATTTTTTAATGCACACAGTTTTTAAAGAAACTCAGCAGGGAGGTTGTACCAAACATCTTGGATAACAAACCACAGACCTTTTCTAGATGTATTCTTGTGCAAATCCTTCTGTCCCTTCATATAAGCACAGACAGACTTGATGTTGAGATCATGTTTCTGTTGGGGTCAGCTTCTCACGTCAATTACTTCACGTCACGTTGCTCTTTATGCTGAAGATAGCCTTCGTGACATTGGATGTATGTTTGAGGTTTTTGTCTTACAGCTGATAAATTTGGAACCAATCAGATGGCTCTTGAATGGTATAACATGAAGGATAATTATCTGGCTGTAGTTCTCGGTGTTGAGCAAACCATTAATCGTCAACTCCATTTGCTGAAATGAAGCCTCAAACTTGCAAAGAAACTTTACCATGTGAACAAGCTGCCTTCTGTTACAGCCAAATTTTTCACAGTTTTATGCCTGAGTTCAAAGCACGTACTGCCATTTTTCTGTATCTCAGTTCTTATGTTTTCGTGCAGACCACTTCTACCCAGACAGCTCTGAACAGTAGGTGGGTGGGTGTAGTAGTTCAGTCCAACTGGTTGCTGCCAGCTTTGAGCTGATGGCACTGCTGGAAATCTTCCAGTTTCAAAATAAAGTAAACATGTGTCTTACATCTTTTGCATGAACTTTCCTTGCCCAACTACTGTGTCTACAGTCCTCAACATTGTCCATTTCTGGTTGTCCTCAATTCGGAAAAATACAGACACATACTAATCTATCAGAGAGGAATCTGATTCTCTCCAAATTAATTTGGCAACAGGACAATGACTCCAAACATATAGCCAATGTCGTTAAGTACTTTCTTCAACGTAAAGAAGACCAAGGAGTTCTGTATGTACATGGTCCTCACAGAGACCTGATCTCTACATAGGGTGTTTCAAATCACATAAAGAGACCAAAGGATTTGCGCAAACTGATCTGTGGTTAGTTCTCTAAGATGTTTGGAACAACTTCATAGTGACCTTAGAACAATTGATGCTACTTTGAAGGCAAACGCTCATCACAGTAAAGGATTCGATTTAGATTTTTCTTTTGTTCATTCACTTTTCATACCATTTGTTAAAAATTAACACTTCTGTTCTTGAAAGCATGCCTACTTGGCAGCATTGTTTACATCTTCCTAAATATGTTACACAGTATTATGTTTATTTGCGTAAAATAGAATGGATGAAACAATTTATCACTCTGTGTCAAATAGAACACAAAAGTCTGGTGTGAAACTAGCAATATGAGAATGAAAGGGGTTCTACAGTGCTACTAACTTATGCATTGGACATGAGAAGTGCTGATGTTGAGCTCCGCACACGTACTCAGATGTGTGCATAATTGGCTGGTATCATGTCCTACTGAACAGCACACATACACAATACCTCAATACCTGAAGATCATACTCAAAATACTTTTTTTTCTCAGTCTTCTGGAATTGCTCAAACATACTCTTACCATTACTCTCCAAATTGGATTTAATCTTGAAGGCTATGTTTTTGTTGTTGTTTTTTTTCTCCCTGCACCGTAGTTTATTTGTACAGGCATGTATCTTTGTCAAACTGGATATGATCTAAGTTTTCTCCAAATCTAGCTGTTTGGCACCATCTCTTATTTTTAGCTAGCCATTAATAAGTCTCACAATTGCAGGTGAATTGTCTTGTTTCTCTGACAGCATTCACATCACATTCTCCTGCCTACTCAGCATTCTGTCAGCAGCTTACGTCTGAATATAAAAAAAGTAATAAGCTCCCATGACGTAGCTATTTACCTACAGCTGCGGTGAAATGAAGTGTAAATTGTGAAACTTTGGACTCTGACCTCTTTTCCGTCTGTCTTCAAAGCCAGACACAAGAGAAGTCTATAACGCTATTGTCTGGCTAAATAAATGGATAACGCTACAAGAATCAAGGGTTAGCTGAGATAGAAGATGGGGAATTGTAACTGCGCGTGCTCAGGGAAAATGGTATATTCATGATATGTGTTCGTTCACAGCATATACAAAGTGCAACAGCGCAATAGCTGAAGGAGGAGAAATAGTCATCAGGTTGTATGTAGGTGAAGAAGAATGAGTATAGATATAGGGGCTGGTTACTGGAGTGAAACCAGAGAAGTTTCAGGCAGAAAAGTCTGATGAATTTCTTCTCACTAGTTATGAGTGAGCACTCATGCTTAGGTGCTCGGTACTCATAACAAGCACTTGGAAACTCAGATGGGTGCGACTCGAGTACCCGAGTACAATGGAAGTCAATGGGGGATTCAAACATTTTTCCGGAAGGTTTCCCATTGACTTCTATTATTTTTGGGTGCTTGAGTTGCTCCCATCAGCGCATACAATTGCTTGTCACAAGTATCGAGCATCTGAGCATGGTAGTGCTTGCTCATCATTAACTCTTACTTTTCATCCTTGTGTAATCCGTGAGCAATCCATTTTTTTACAGCAGTTAATAATTTACAGTGTCTTATGTTACAGAATTGTAATGAATTCATAAAAATCGGTTGCTGCACTGTGGAGGATAATCATGTGTAGCAATTTTTTTCACTTACAGATTTAGTGAAAACATTCATCTGAACTACCTTATTGAATAACATTGCTCCGAGTGCCGTCCATTTATTTCACGGGCAGCACTCTGACAGCAAAATACAGTTTTCTGAATAGGCCCTAAAAGAGCAGCATGATGTAGGCAAAGAGGTTCTGAATCTAACAATATATCACTTAGATTAGCGGCTGCAGCCGTTCCGACATAGTGAAATATTTTAATTTTTGTATGTAGTAAAGCTCTGGGAGCTGCCCCCACCCACACTAGGCTTTCAGTGTCAATTTTCGTAGAGAGAAGCGGCTAATCACAGAAGGGGACTGAGTCAGACTACAGCTCATGTGCTGCTGAGACCCACTAATGATAAAGATAAGAAGCTTAAACTAAAATTGCAGGTAAAGAAAAACACACTTTTAGATAAGAGACGGCTGGCTGCAAACTTCATATTAACTCTTACAGCATGCTGGCTTCAGATTACATTTTAAAAAAAAGTCCCAACAGTGTCCCTTTTAGGTAATAAAGAAAACCTCTAAAATGTATAAAACACAGGAGTGCCATTTGGCTTTTTTTTTTCTTTTCCGAGACCTCATAAATTCCCCATAAATTACCTGATTTTGGAAACTAATACCCCTCAAGAAATTAATCTAAATATATAATTAGCATTCATAGATTCAGTTCATAGATTTTATTAGCACTGGACTGTAAAAATGAAAAATTGCATTTCTTTAAATGTGCAGTTTCAGCTGAACGTCTCATTTTCAGGAGAAAAAAAAAAACACCAAACAGACACAAATTAGTACTTAATTTTTCAGTTATACAAAAAATATAAACGTAAATAAGTGACCCTCCCTTTTGGAAATTGCACTCAAGTAATTTGACCCCACTGATGCTTTCTTGAAATGAAGTAATTTACAGTCATATGAAAAAGTTTGGGCATCCCTATTAATGTTAACCATTTTTCTTTATAACAATTTGGGTTTTTGCAACAGCTATTTCAGTTTCATATATCTAATAGCTGATGGACTGAGTAATATTTCTGGATTGAAATGAGGTTTATTGTACTAACAGAAAATGTGCAATCCGCATTTAAACAAAATTTGACTGGTGCAAAAGTATGGGCACCTCAACATAAAAGTGACATTAATATTTTGTAGATCCTCCTTTTGCAAAAATAACAACCTCTAGTCGCTTCCTGTAGCTTTTAATGAGTTCCTGGATCTTGGATGAAGGTATGTTTGACCATTCTTGTTTACAAAACAATTCCAGTTCAGTTAAGTTTGATGGTCGCCGAGCATGGACAGCACGCTTCAAATCATCCCACAGATGTTCAATGATATTCAGGTCTGGGGACTGGGATGGCCATTCCAGAACATTGTAATTGTTCCATTGCATGAATGCCTGAGTAGATTTGGAGCGGTGTTTTGGATCATTGTCTTGCTGAAATATCCATCCCCTGCGTAACTTCAACTTCATCACTGATTCTTGCACATTATTGTCAAGAATCTGCTGATACTGAGTTGAATCCATGCGACCCTCAACTTTAACAAGATTCCCGGTGCCGGCATTGGCCACACAGCCCCAAAGCATGATGGAACCTCCACCATATTTTACTGTGGGTAGCAAGTGCTTTTCTTGGAATGCCGTGTTTTTTTGCCTCCATGCATAACGCCTTTTTGTATGGCCAAACAACTCAATCTTTGTTTCATCAGTCCACAGGACCTTCTTCCAAAATGTAACTGGCTTGTCCAAATGTGCTTTTGCATACCTCAGGCGACTGTTTGTGGCGTGCTTGCAAAAACGGCTTCTTTCACATCACTCTCCCATACAGCTTCTCATTGTGCAACATGCGCTGTATTGTTGACCGATGCACATTGACATCATCTGCAGCAAGATGATGCTGCAGGTCTTTGGAGGTGGTCTGTGGATTGTCCTTGACTGTTCTCACCATTCTTCTTCTCTGCCTTTCTGATATTTTTCTTGGCCTGCCACTTCTGGGCTTAACAAGAACTGTACCTGTGTTCTTCCATTTCCTTACTATGTTCCTCACAGTGGAAACTGACAGTTTAAATCTCTGAGACAATTTTTTGTATCCTTCCCCTGAACAACTATGTTGAATAATCTTTGTTTTCAGATCATTTGATAGTTGTTTTGAGGAGCCCATGATGCCACTCTTCATGGGAGATTCAAATAGGAGAACAACTTGCAAGTACCTTAAATACCTTTTCTCATGATTGGATACACTTGCCTATGAAGTTCAAAGCTCAGTGAGGTTACAAAACCACTTTAGTGCTTTAGTAAGTCAGTAAAAAGTAGTTAGGAGTTTTCAAATCAAGGAATTGATAAGGGTGCCCATACTTTTGCACCAGTCAAATTTTGTTTAAATGCGGATTGCACATTTTCTGTTAGTACAATAAACCTCATTTCAATCCAGAAATATTCCTCAGTCCATCAGTTATTAGATACTGTATATGAAACTGAAGTAGCTGTTGCAAAACCCAAATTGTTCTAAAGAAAAAAGGTTAACATTAATAGGGGTGCCCAAACTTTTTCATATGACTGTATAATACATCACTACATATCTAGTATGTCATTACTAACAAATGCAATAGATGTTCCAAAGATGTCAATAGAAATTTCATCACCCGATATTGTGTGCCTGGTTTGTACCAGTGTTATAAGTCAGCTCTCTACTTATTATGCTGAGTTTCCTGCTTTTAGAAACCTCATACGTTTTGGCCCTAATCTTTTGGCTACGGTTCAGAAGTGAAAGGGCATCATGTGCATTTGAGGACCAATTCGTTTATTTGAAAAACATTGGCTGACAATGCTCTAAAGTGAAATGTATAAAAATAAAACAAAAAAGTGACCCAATTTTGGAGACTTAAGACTTAACCCTGAACGCATTAAGGTAAAGTGAGTAGTGAGCAATTTAAATCCCATAGGTGTCTCCCAGAAATGGAAACCCATTAGATGGTAAAAGGGAAAATATGGCACTGCATTACTGCAGAAGAGAGATATTTCTATTTAGTTTATGCATTGGCCAATACATAAACTAAATATCTCTCTTTTGCAGTAATGCAGTGCCATATTTTCCCTTGTACATTTTTGGCTTTTCAGTGTGCAGCTGTATGCATTTTATAGCTATTATGTTTTTTCGGCTAGCACCTGTTCACATTTGTTGGATGTACTGGTCAGTTTTTTGGATATTTGCTTTAGATGCTAAAAAGTTAAAATTTGTATAGCAAGGTATAAGATGCTGCTGCTGGAAAAACCTAATAGGCTTCTGTAGTTTGCAGACTCAGAAGCCAAAATAGTATGGAGTTTCATATTAGCGTCCCCCACCCATGATAAAATAATTAATTTTGGGGAATAAAGGTACTTAGCTTGTGGATAATGTATGCCATTGTTGGAAGCATATTTACTGAAATTAAGTATATTTTTAGATCTAATCACTCATAAATAAGTAAACTTAATGGAGAAGTTTAGAGTTCTGAAAAATAGCCTCTAGCAAGCTCATCTACTAAAAATAGGATGTACTTGTGCCTATTGACAGATCTGAAAATGATTACTCATCAAGGTCATCAAATAAGGTTTCCATTGAAGTCCCTGGTTCAATATATATAATATTTAATCTCAATATAGAAACAATTTTTCACTCCTACCTGCTATATTCCGTCCCTCTATAGCAGAGTTGTGATCCATTATTGTTGAGAGTTATTTCAATTCCAGTGAAAATAACAGGGATAAATAATACCGGTAAAGGCTCCTGTTGCTTTTAAAGGATGCGTTTTTCTGCCAGGAAATTCAGAATTGCTGCAGGAATTTCTGAAACTAAATGCTCAATATGTGCACATAGCCTAATCAGGCATTGAGTTCAATCAGTTCACCTGAGGTCACAGCTGGGGTACCCTGGTAACTGACAGCTGTGACCTCAGGTGAATTCACTGACGTCACACAGCTGCGGCTCCATCAGTGTGTCCCACAGGCCACAGTGATTGGTCACATTTTCTAATGTGACCACGCACTGCAACCTCAGGGTGTAGCAGAGCAGGGATCATCATGGCACATCATGGTGTGGATTACGTCAGACCTTAAGTGATGTTTTGGCGTTAGAAAAGTGGAGAAAGGTTGTTTTTTTTTTTAAAACAAAAAAATAAATAAATACAGGACTTTGCTCTGTGTTTTGTGTTCATTTTTATTTACACAATTCGTAATGGGGGAGGGACATCTAGCCATTACTAACCCAGGGCTTTGTGGCAGCTGTGACAAATCTGTCACAGCTGTCATTAACCCCTTATATTACCTTGATTCCACCACGCCAGGGCAATCGGGATAAGCCAGGTAAATGCTAGGATTGGCACATCTAATGGATGCACCTATTCTGAGGCAGCTGCGGGTTGCTATTTTTAGGATGGGGTGGACCTTTTTTATGTTAGTTATTTAATTAAAAAAAAACCTGTGTGGGTCCCTCACATTTGATGCACAGCCAAGATAAATCACAAAGAGCAAGAGAGAGGGGTGTTTGATACTGCGCCAAAAGATCACTGGAACAGATGTTTAGATTAATGTATCTTTATTTCATCCAGGTCTACGCGTTTCAGGAGCCACTGCCCCCTTCCTCAGGACCGTCAGGAAAGACAAACATCAAAGAGATTTGATGTTTGTCTTTCCTGACGGTCCTGAGGAAGGGGGCAGTGGCTCCTGAAATGCGTAGACCTGGATGAAATAAAGATACATTAATCTAAACATCTGTTCCAGTGATCTTTTGGCGCAGTATCAAACACCCCTCTCTCTTGCTCTCTGTTATCTGCCATTTCGGGTGGCTGCAGCCTTTGATCAGTTCTACATGCGACTACAATTGTTGTGACTTTCACAACGATATCTGGTGAGTAGTTTCACCCTCCTCCCACCCCTTATATACTGGGGTAAGACCCTATATGCGCTTTTTTTTCCACAGCTTTCTTGTCTGAAGATAAATCACAAAGCAGGGGGCTTCAGGTCCCAGTTGTCTGTTTCTATCTGCGCTGGGTATCAAATTACAATCAAAATACAGCCCATCATTTTTTCCAATTCTTTATTTTTACACTCCACTTTGGGGACCCAGACAGCTGGTCTGAGAGCAATAAACACTGATGCCAGCATAGAGGGTGGGGCACAGTCTGACGGCAACCAATCACAGATGCTGTCACAGGGGATGGGCAGGGGAAGCAGTGAATATTCAGAAGGTTTATTGAGTGAACCCAAAAGCAGTGTGACAGCAGCTCGGAAACTAAGTATAATTGTCCTGATTAAACACCATTTTGCCTCCTGCAGACCCCTAGACCTTTATCTGGTCAGCCAAATCCGATCAGTAACATGGACTTTTCTGAGAAGTCCGTGTTTTGGGTCCGAGCATGAATACCATGAATACCATGGCTTATCTATGGACCCCAAACCTTACAGTTCAGGTTCGCCCATTATTAGCAGGAAATATCCTTAATTTTCCAGAAAGGTATGTTTCAATAAAAAATATATCAGAATTGTTGGATTTTGTTCATCCAGCCTCACAAAAAAATTAGTGTTCATTGAGATCACCTAGGGTCAGGTTACCTGTGATCATAGGTAGAAGACCGTGGGAACCTCCAGCTGTGGCCGCAACTAACCTGAGTGACATCACCGCTCATCGCAGCTCAGTCTCTGCTTGAACCTCACAGCATTCGGTCATGTTCCATGATCGCTCGATGTGCCTCCAGTAATGTAGCAGAGCTGGAATTGTTGTGGGACCTCTTGTAGATTACGTCAGAACTGCAGGGGTGTTTGGGGGGTTAATAAAGTGGTGAAAGAGGGGTTTTTTTGTTTTATTTCAAATAAAAGACTTTTTTTGTTTATTTACTTTCACTTACAGATTAGTAATGGGAGTCTTATAGACCCTTCTATTACTAATCTAGGGCTTAGTGGCAGCTGTGAGCTGAAATTAACCTCTTATTACCTCAATCGCCACTGCACCAAGGCAATCGGGAAGAACCGGGTAAAGTGCTGGGATTGTCGTATCTAATAGATGCGACAATCCTAGGTGGCTGCTGACTGCTATAGTTAGGCTGAGGGGCTTCCAATAACCATGTGTCTCCCCATCCTGAGAATACCCCCGGCTGTTGGTCTTTATCATGGCTGGGTATCAAAATTGTGGGGACCACACATTGTTTTTTTCAATTATTTATTTAAATAATAAAAAAGAAGCTGCATAAGGTTTCTCTTATTTTGATACACAGCCAAGATAAGCACATGGCTGGGGGCTGCAGCCTGTAGCCGTATGCTTTATCTGTGCTGGGGATCATATTATTGGGGGACACTATACCGATTTGATTTTTTTTTAAAGTTATTTATTTTTATACTACGATAGACGCACGTAGCGTCTGTGATTGGAAGCAGTCAGCTGATACTCTGCCACTCAGGGTGGGGGTACGTCTGACTGCAACCAATCACAGATGCCAGTTGGCGGGGCATACAGTGCATATGCAATGAAGGTAATGAGTGGCCCCGGAAGTCAATGGGTGGCTGTGGGAGCAGTTACAGCCACGTCAGAGCCTTAGTTAGTATAGTGCGCCTGCTCCTATCCCCATATCCCTTCTACCACCATTTTTAATTGCTGAATTCTGGTCCCCATCTATATATATAATTGCCTTATTCTGTCTGTCCGTCTTGCTCCAAAATGACGTCATTACAGTGACAACCGCTGCCACACTGCGTGTGCTACAGAGCCTGCGACCAATGGCTCAGCTAACTGAACAGCCCAAACTACGGGCCGACAGGACAACGCCCGACACTTTTCCCCGTGCTTACTAGAGTTGAGCGCGGTTTGCGGTTCGAGGTTCTCCAGTTCTAGGCTCGAGTGATTTTGGGGCCTGTTCTAGATCGAACTAGAACTCAAGCTTTTTGCAAAAGCTCGATAGTTCTAGAAACGTTCGAGAACGGTTCTAGCAGCAAAAAAACAGCTAATTCCTAGCTGGCTTTCCGCTTTAATAGTGTAAGTCACTCTGTGACTCACACTATTATGACATTTCAGTGTATAGTGTGCGTGAACAGCGCCTTCAGATCACTGCTGTTTGTATAATGGCGATCGCCATTTTTTTTTTTTTTTCCTTGTCTTCCTTCCCTAAGCGCGCGCGTCTTGTGGGGCGGGCCAGCATGTCAGCCAATCCCAGACACACACACAGCTAAGTGGACTTTTAGCCAGAGAAGCAACGGCATGTGTGATAGGATGTCCATGTCACATGTCCCTGCATTATAAAACCGGACATTTTCCTCCAGGATGCCATTATCTCTTCTGCGTCTTTGGTGTCAGACATCACTGTCGCAGCTCCGTCCTTTGTCCTATCGCTGATACAGCTGTATGCGCTCCATACACAGCGCTGGACAGCTTAGGGAGAGCACTTTCTATCAGTCCTTTTAAGGGCGCAAACCGGCAGGGTCAGAGCCATAGGTGACAGGTCCTGAAAACAGCGACAGCGTCTGTGTAGCAAAGGTCAGGGATTTCCTTCCTGCATTTCCCTATTAGGAGGGAATAGAAAGGCAGGCTTCCTTTCCTCTACCCAGAGCCCCACAACCCTGGCACTGTACCCTCCTGTCCTCTGCACACTCCAACTCATTATAACTAAGCCATTATACTAGCAAAAACTCAGTGTACCTAGTGGCATCCTAAACGTGGCTATTGGACATTTGTCTAGTCCCACTAGTGCAAAGACATTTGCAGCACCTCTGCCTGCATTGCACACTCCAACTCATTATAACTAAGCCATTATACTAGCAAACACTCACTGTACCTAGTGGCATCCTAAACGTGGCTATTGGACTTTGCTATAGTCCCACTAGTGCAAAGACATTTGCAGCACCTCTGCCTGCATTGCACATTCCAACTCATTATAACTAAGCCATTATACTAGCAAACACTCAGTGTACCTAGTGGCATCCTAAACGTGGCTATTGGACTTTGCTATAGTCCCACTAGTGCAAAGACATTTGCAGCACCTCTGCCTGCATTGCACACTCCAACTCATTATAACTAAGCCATTATACTAGCAAACACTCAGTGTACCTAGTGGCATCCTAAACGTGGCTATTGGACTTTGCTATAGTCCCACTAGTGCAAAGACATTTGCAGCACCTCTGCCTGCATTGCACACTCCAACTCATTATAACTAAGCTATTATACTAGCAAACACTCAGTGTACCTAGTGGCATCCTAAACGTGGCTATTGGACTTTGCTATAGTCCCACTAGTGCAAAGACATTTGCAGCACCTCTGCCTGCATTGCACACTCCAACTCATTATAACTAAGCCATTATACTAGCAAACACTCAGTGTACCTAGTGGCATCCTAAACGTGGCTATTGGACTTTGCTATAGTCCCACTAGTGCAAAGACATTTGCAGCACCTCTGCCTGCATTGCACACTCCAACTCATTATAACTAAGCCATTATACTAGCTAACACTCAGTGTACCTAGTGGCATCCTAAACGTGGCTATTGAACTTTGCTATAGTCCCACTAGTGCAAAGACATTTGCAGCACCTCTGCCTGCATTGCACACTCCAACTCATTATAACTAAGCCATTATACTAGCAAACACTCAGTGTACCTAGTGGCATCCTAAACGTGGCTATTGGACTTTGCTATAGTCCCACTAGTGCAAAGACATTTGCAGCACCTCTGCCTGCATTGCACACTCCAACTCATTATAACTAAGCCATTATACTAGCTAACACTCAGTGTACCTAGTGGCATCCTAAACGTGGCTATTGGACTTTGCTATAGTCCCACTAGTGCAAAGACATTTGCAGCACCTCTGCCTGCATTGCACACTCCAACTCATTATAACTAAGCCATTATACTAGCTAACACTCAGTGTACCTAGTGGCATCCTAAACGTGGCTATTGGACTTTGCTATAGTCCCACTAGTGCAAAGACATTTGCAGCACCTCTGCCTGCATTGCACACTCCAACTCATTATAACTAAGCCATTATACTAGCAAACACTCAGTGTACCTAGTGGCATCCTAAACGTGGCTATTGGACTTTGCTATAGTCCCACTAGTGCAAAGACATTTGCAGCACCTCTGCCTGCATTGCACACTCCAACTCATTATAACTAAGCCATTATACTAGCAAACACTCAATGTACCTAGTGGCATCATAAACGTGGCTATTGGACTTTGCTATAGTCCCACTAGTGCAAAGACATTTGCAGCACCTCTACCTGCATTGCACACTCCAACTCATTATAACTAAGCCATTATACTAGCAATTTTTGCTGTCAGTTTAAGGGCCGTAGTTGCATTGTCAGGGATATTTATTCTTTATTATTCTGCTGTTAATAAAGCTAGACCACCACTGCAATCTACACCACCTCTCAATTTTTACTACCACATTTTCAGTGCACAATCTTGTCGCAATCAACATGAGTGGCAAAATGACAGATGCTGGTGGAAAGGGGAAGAGGCGTGGTGGAAAAGGCAAAAAAGGTTTTGTCCGTGGGGAAGGTGGCAAAGCTCCATTATCATCTGCTGAAGATAGACCATCTACCAGCAAAAGTAAGATGTCTACTACTTACCGTGGACAATCCGATGTGCTCCCTTTTTTACGGACACGAACAACAGGAACAAAGGTAGATGATGGCCAAAAAAGGAAAATGCTTGAATGGATCTCAAGTGGTCCAACAAGTGCCCTCTCAGCCACTTCAAGTACCGCATCCAAAAAACACCAGTCCTCTGAGTTGTCATCCCAATCAAACTTGCTGTCTCCCAGCTCTGAAGTCTCCATCAGCCCTGCACAGTATGGTGGAACTGAGATGGCTGAGTCTGCAGAGCTGTTCAGTCACACTATAGCCTGGGAATCAGAGGTCTGCTCCCAAGCTACAGTGAGTACAGAACAGGAAATGGTCTGCAGTGATGCCCAGAACCTTTGTGACTCTGATTCAGGCCGTGAGGACCAAGTTTCTGAGCATAATGTTGACCCTTTGTCACAAACTGTAACACCTGTGGTTATAGACAATGAGGAACATACTGATGAAGATGAAACGCAGATACCAGATTGGGATGACAACTTAAATATTCGGTCAGGGCAAGAAGAGGCTCGGTCTGAGGGGGAGGGGAGTGCAAACACAACAATTGATGATGAAGTTCTAGATCCCACCTACTGTCAACCCACAGTCAGGCACTCGAGGAGGTCAACAGAGGTGGTGGAGGAGGATGCAACTGATGACGAAGTTACCTTGTGCCTTCCTGGACACAGTCGGAGTACTGGTAGCACATCTACAACTGCATCCTCAGCCACCACTCTGCCTCTGAGCATTATTCGGGGTGGATCAACAGGTCGCATGGCCTCTAAGCCTTGCCTAGCCTGGTCCTTTTTTGACATAGAAAAAGATCGCCCAAATTATGTGATCTGTAAAATTTGTCATGGTTCTCTTAGTAGAGGTCAAAACCTCAGCAGTTTGACAACTTCTTCCATGAATCGTCACATGAATAAATATCATATGGCCCGGTGGGAAGCTCACCGTGCTGCAATGCGGCCTAGCGGAGCGAACCATCCACCGCCTGCCCCTTCCAGTGCATCCGCGCGCTCGTCATCTTCTAGGACTGTGGGGACAGCTGTCACACCTGTTTTTCCACCCACAACTTCCACCACTGTAACCGCAACAGGCAGTTTGCTTGGTAGGTCGTCAGTTGGTTTGGAAGGAGAAACAAGTGAGTGTGTACAGCTCTCTCAGACATCGATAGCACCAACGTTGGATGAAGGCAACATCATGTCTCCGCCTGCACTTTCCTCACAAACCTGCATTTTTCCAGGGACACCCTACTCAACACCGTCTACACACAGCAGCCAGATCTCTGTCCCTCAGATGTGGTCAAATAAAAGGCCACTTCCTGTGACCCATGACAAAGCTAAGAGGTTGACTCTATCCCTCTGTAAGCTGTTGGCTACCGAAATGCTGACTTTCCGCCTAGTGGACACACAGGATTTTAGAGACCTTATGTCTGTCGCTGTGCCCCAGTACCAGATGCCTAGTCGCCACTACTTCTCTAAGAAAGGTGTGCCCGCGCTACACCAGCATGTCGCACACAACATCACCGCTTCATTGAGAAACTCTGTGTGTGAACGGGCGCATTTCACCACCGATACTTGGACCAGTAAGCATGGACAGGGACGTTACATGTCGCTCACTGGGCACTGGGTAACTATGGTGATAGATGGTGAAGGGTCTGCTGCACAAGTCTTGCCGTCCCCACGACTTGTATGTCAATCCTCTGTCTGTCCAAGTTCCGCCACTGCTTCTGCATCCTCCACCTCATCTGGGTCCTCCACCTCCGCCCCAAGCCTGCCTGGTCAGGCCACCAGCGTTCTCACTGCGCAGAAGGAATCACGCACCCCTCATTACTATGCTGGCAGCAGAGCGCAACGGCATCAGGCGGTCTTTAGCTTGACATGTCTTGGGAATAAGAGTCACACAGCTGAGGAGTTGTGGTCAGCTCTGCGGTCCGAGTTTAATAAATGGTTGTCTCCACTCAACCTTCAGCCTGGTAAGGCCGTGTGCGACAATGCTGCAAACTTGGGTGCGGCCCTTCGCCTGGGCAAGGTGACACACGTACCTTGTATGGCTCACGTGTTGAACCTTGTCGTGCAGCAATTTTTAACACACTATCCCGGCCTAGATGGCCTTCTGAACAGGGCACGAAAACTGTCTGCTCACTTCCGCCGTTCAAGCGCCGCAGCTGAGCGACTTGCATCGCTCCAGAAGTCTTTCGGCCTGCCGGTTCATCGCCTGAAATGCGATGTGGCGACACGCTGGAATTCAACTCTCCACATGTTACAGCGACTGTGGCAGCACCGCCGTGCCCTGGTGCAATACGTCATGACGTATAGCCTGGGCCAACGAGATGCAGAGGTGGGGCAGATCACCCTGATGGAGTGGTCTCAGATCAAGGACCTATGCACCCTTCTGCACAGTTTCGACATGGCGACGAATATGTTTAGCGCTGACAATGCCATTATCAGCATGACGATTCCAGTCATTTACATGCTGGAGCACACGCTAAACACTATTCGGAGTCAGGGGGTGGGACAACAGGAAGGGGATGAACTACAGGAGGATTCATATGCGCAAGACAGAACAACATCACCAAGGTCCAGATGTTCATCATCACCAAGGCGCCAGGCATGGGACCATGGGGGACAGGGATCAACAAGGGCGCATGGTAGCAGGCGAGATGTTGAGGAAGGTGCAGGAGGACATGAAGAAATGGAGGACGAACTGTCCATGGACATGGAAGACTCAGCAGATGAGGGAGACCTTGGTCAAATTTCAGTTGAAAGAGGTTGGGGGGAGATGTCAGAGGAAGAAAGAACGGTTAGCACCTCTATGCCACAAACACAGCGTGGACTTGGTCCGCATGGCTGCGCAAGACACATGAGTGCCTTCTTGTTGCACTACCTCCAACATGACCCTCGTATTGTCAAAATTAGAAGTGATGATGACTACTGGCTTGCCACACTATTAGATCCCCGGTACAAGTCCAAATTTTGTGACATAATTCCAGCCATAGAAAGGGACGCACGTATGCAGGAGTATCAGCAGAAGCTGTTACTCGATCTTAGATCCGCTTTTCCACCAAACAACCGTGCAGGTGCAGGGAGTGAATCTCCCAGTTGTAACTTGACAAACATGGGACGGTCTCGTCATCTTCAACAGTCTACACGTACCAGTAGGACCGTATCTGGTGCTGGTAACAGCAATTTTATGGAATCTTTTCATAATATTTTTAGACCCTCCTTTGCAAGGCCACCAGAGACAACAAGTCTGACACATAGTCAACGGCTGGAGAGGATGATACAGGAGTATCTACAAATGAACATCGATGCCATGACTTTGCAAATGGAGCCTTGCTCATTTTGGGCTTCAAATCTAGAAAAATGGCCAGAGCTATCCAGTTACGCCTTGGAGATTTTGTCGTGTCCAGCTGCCAGCGTTGTCTCTGAACGTGTCTTCAGTGCTGCTGGGTGTGTGCTGACAGATAAGCGCACGCGTCTGTCCAGTGACAATGTGGACAGACTGACGTTCATCAAAATGAACAAGTCATGGATCCAGAAGGAATTTACTACCCCTGTGTCATCCTGGGGAGAGTAAATGCTTGTGGATTTGGAATGTGCTTGATGCAAATCTAGCTGTGAAGTGTACAACTAGGGCACAAGTGCTGCCACTGAATGGGTGGGTGTGTGTGGGGCACAATTTTTGGAAAAAAGGGAGGCTCCGCTTGGAGTAACCCTTGCTTGATGTGTTTTTAAAAGAAGCCAAGATGAACAGAGCTGGGATCAGGAAAGACTTTGCTACCTACCCCGGTGTCATCCTGGGGACGGATAAGAATGGCGTATTTTGGAATGTGCTTGATGCAAATCTAGCTGTGAAGTGTACAACTAGGGCACAAGTGCTGCCACTGAATGGGTGGGTGTGTGTGTGGCACAATTTTTGGAAAAAAGGGAGACTCCGCTTGGAGTAACCCTTGCTTGCTGTGTTTTTTTAAAGGAGCCAAGATGAACAAGTCATGGTTCAGCAAAGACTTTGCTACCTAACCCGGGGTCATCCTGGGGACGGTTAAGTATGGCGTATTTTTGAATGTGCTTGATGCAAATCTAGCTGTGAAGTGTACAACTAGGGCACAAGTGCTGCCACTGAATGGGTGGGTGTGTGTGGGGCACAATTTTTGGAAAAAAGGGAGGCTCCGCTTGGAGTAACCCTTGCTTGATGTGTTTTTAAAAGAAGCCAAGATGAACAGAGCTGGGATCAGGAAAGACTTTGCTACCTACCCCGGTGTCATCCTGGGGACGGTTAAGTATGGCGTATTTTTGAATGTGCTTGATGAAAATCTAGCTGTGAAGTGTACAACTAGGGCACAAGTGCTGCCACTGAATGGGTGGGTGTGTGTGGGGCACAATTTTTGGAAAAAAAGGGAGACTACGCTTGGAGTCACCTTGCGGTGTTTTAAATGATTTTAGAAGGGCGTGCCATGCCTATATCTGTGTGTCCTCCTCTTTTTCCTTGTCCAGCTGTTTTGTTTTCGCATGAGTATATGTCCTTGTCACTTTCCCATGTGTTTGTGTTGTGTTGTGAGTTGTTTGTCACCTTTTGGACACCTTTGAGGGTGTTTTCTAGGTGTTTTTATGTGTTTGTGATTGCCTGCCATTGTTTCCTATGCAGTTCGAGTTTGGTTCGTCGAACGTTCGACGAGCCGAACTCGAACGGGACCTCCGTTCGGCGAACCGACCTCGAGCCGAACCGGGACCGGTTCGCTCATCTCTAGTGCTTACACGGAGCCCCAACTCCCCGGTGAGTGCTGCACCCTTGGGAGCCCACACCAGCAGCAACCCAGCCGACACATACCCACCGCTCACCTCCGCCCCCCGCACACATTACCTCAGTCGGCTCCACCCCCCGCATTGCGCCCTCCGCATGTATACACTGAACACACACACGAATAGTCACCTGTCCCCAGCCATGCAGTCCCCAGCACTGACGTCCTCAGCGCCATGGCCCCATGCTCGGCTCCACACACCCCAGCACTCCACCCCCCCCCAACATTACCCCGCTCGGCTCCGCCCCCCCACACGCCGCCTTCCGCATGTATACACTGTACACTGAACACACACACACACATGAATAGTCACCTGTCCCCAGCCATGCAGTCCCCAGCACTGACGTCCTCAGCGCCATGGCCCCATGCTCGGCTCCACACACCCCCGCACTCCACCCCCCTACATTATTACCCCGCTCGGCTCCACCCCCCCCACACGCCGCCCTCCGCATGTATACACTGTACACTGAACACACACACACGAATAGTCACCTGTCCCCAGCTATGCAGTCCCCGGCACTGACATCCTCAGCGCCATGGCCCCGCTCAGCTCCAACCCCCCGCAATCCGCCCCCCTCGGATGGGGGCAAATGTCAGGATGGTGGCTGCACCACGATGGGGGCACATACCAGCATTGGGCCACATCACAGCATCAGCATATTTTTACTTAACTTTACACTGTTCATGGCCTTCTTTCATTACAAGCCATGGACATCATTAAACATTAGACTCATCTATTAAAACTGTTCATTCTGTTGTTTGTCATTTTAAAACCAATAAACATTTATAAGAATACTAAATTAAACCTAACCCATCCAGTCCATTCATTACCTTATTATTCAATCTGCTAACCTACATACACATTCTTATCTACCCAATACATTAGAATCGGGCCACCTTCTAGTAGAGTTATATGGTGACAAGCGTCCGGCCAGATATCTAGGATCAACTGGATTTTTTGTTTAAATCCAGTTAGGTCCCCCACTCCTGGTTATCTTACTATTAAGAACAGTTTACCTTCATGCAAGTGGCCAAATGCTGTGTCGTCACACTTTTCAACTCCACCTATTTTACAGACAGTGTTACGCTTCCATCAAGAATTTGTTGAAATTTCATTGAAACCATTCTTTCCTTTACTTGCAAAATGTTCTCCATGCCTTTGGCTGCAACACAATCCCAAAGAATGATTGATTCACCGCCATGGTTTATGGTTGGTGAAATGTTCCTTTCCTGAAGTTCTGTGCACTTTTTTCTCCACACATACCTTTGATCATATGGGCCAAAGACTTCTTTGTTAACCTCATCATTCCACAGCACTTGTTTCCAAAATGCATCAGGCTTGTGTAGATGTTCTTTTTCACACTTCTGACACTGAATTTTATGGTGAGGACCTATGAGAGGTTTTCTTCTGATGACTCTTCCATGAAGGCCATAATTATCTAGGTGTCTCCGAACAGTAGAATAATGTACCAGAACTCCAGAGTCTGCTAAATCTTCCAGAAGGTTTTTTGCAGTCAATAGGTGTTCTGATTTGCCTCTCTAGCAATCCTACGAGCAGCTTTCACAGAAATTTTGCTTGGTCTTCCAGACCTCATCTTGACCTTCACTGTTCCTGTTAAAGGGAATCTGTCACCAGGTTTTTACCATCTAATCTGAGAGCAACATAATAGAGGGGCAGAAATCTTGATTCTAGCTGTGTTTTCACTTACTGGGCTGCTTAAGGTCCAGTCACACTAAGCAACTTACCAGCGATCCCAACAACGATAGGGATCGCTGGTAAGTTGCTAGGAGGTTGCTGGTGAGATGTCACACTAAGCGACGCTCCAGCGATCCCACCAGCAACCTGACCTGGCAGGGATCGCTGGAGCGTGGCTACACGAGTTGCTGGTGAGCTCACCAGCAACCAGTGACCAGCCCCCAGCACCGCGTGGAAGATGCTAAGCTTGGTAACTAAGGTAAATATCGGGTAACCAACCCGATATTTACCTTGGTTACCAGCGCACGCAGCTACACGTTCAGAGAGCAGGGAGCAGCGCACACTGAGCGCTGGCTCCCTGCTCTCCTAGTTACAGCACACATCGGGTTAATTACCCGATGTGTGCTGCAGCTAAATGTGCACAGAGCAGGGAGCAGCGCACAATGCTTAGTGCTGGCTCCTTGCTCTCCTAGTTACAGCACACATCGGGTTAATTACCCTATGTGTGCTGCAGCTAAATGTGCACAGAGCAGGGAGCAGCGCACAATGCTTAGTGCTGGCTCCTTGCTCTCCTAGTTACAGCACACATCGGGTTAATTACCCGATGTGTGCTGCAGCTACATGTGCACAGAGCAGGAGCCGGCACTGACAGTGAGAGCGGCGGAGGCTGGTAACAAAGGTAAATATCGGGTAACCAAGGACAGGGCTTCTTGGTTACCCGATGTTTACATTGGTTACCAGCCTCCGCAGAAGCCGGCTCCTGCTGCCTGCACATTTAGTTGTTGCTGTCTCGCTGTCACACACAGCGATCTGTGCTTCACAGCGGGACAGCAACAACTAAAAAATGGCCCAGGACATTCAGCAACAACCAACGACCTCACAGCAGGGGCCAGGTTGTTGCTGGATGTCACACACAGCAACATCGCTAGCAACGTCACAAAAGTTGTTCGTTAGCAGCGATGTTGCTAGCGATGTTGCTTAGTGTGACGGGGCCTTAAGTGTAGTTTTGATAAAATCATCACTATTTAATCAGCAGTAGATTATCATTAAAGGACTACTTGACCTCCAGCATATTCATTAGCTCTGTATAACTGCTAGATCTGCAGCAGAGAAAACTTTGATTTAATCAAACATTGCTGGAATCAGCATCACTACATTATACTGCTATTAGATGGGGGTAGGAAAAACCTGGTGACAAATTCTCTTTAACTGCCATTTCTTAATTATATTTTGAACTCTAGAAGGGGCAACTTGAAAACATTTTGCTATCTTCTTATAGCCTTCTCCTGGCTTTGTGGGCCTCCATTTTCAGAGTGCTAGGCAGCTGCTTAGAAGGCGTTTTTTGCTGGGTATTTATAAAGATGTGAAATTTACATCACCTGGCCTTTCGTAACGATGATAGTAAAGAAGCCATAACCCTAACAGGCTCATTAAGATCTGAAACCTTAGTCAAAGTTATCTTAGCACACAAATCTCCAAGGGTGCCCAAACTTTTGGCCATTTTCCTTTTTGTAATTCTTAAAATGTAAAAAAAGATGAATATATCTATATATATACATATATATATATATATATATATATATATATATATATATATATAGATATATATATATATAGATATATATATATATAGTATATATACATTGTGCGCAGAATTATTAGGCAAATAAGTATTTTTATCACATGATACTTTTTATACATGTTGTCCTACTCCAAGCTGTATAGGCTTGAGAGCCAACTACCAATTAAGTAAATCAGGTGATGTGCATCTCTGTAATGAGGAGGGGTGTGGTGTAATGACATCAACACCCTATATAAGGTGTGCTTAATTGTTAGGCAACTTCCTTTCCTTTGGCAAAATGGGTCAGAAGAGAGATTTGACGGGCTCTGAAAAATCCACAATTATGAGATGTCTTGCAGAGGGATGTAGCAGTCTTGAAATTGCCAAACTTTTGAAGAGTGATCACCGAACAATCAAGCGTTTCATGGCAAATAGCCAACAGGGTCGCAAGAAGCGTGTTGGGAAAAAAAGGCGCAAAATAACTGCCCATGAATTGAGGAAAATCAAGTGTGAAGCTGCCAAGATGCCATTTGCCACCAGTTTGGCCATATTTCAGAGCTGCAACGTTACTGGAGTAACAAAAAGCACAAGGTGTGCCATACTCAGGGACATGGCCAAGGTAAGGAAGTCTGAAAAACGACCACCTTTGAACAAGAAACATAAGATAAAACGTCAAGACTGGGCCAAGAAATATCTTAAGAATGATTTTTCAAAGGTTTTATGGACTGATGAAATGAGAGTGACTCTTGGTGGGCCAGATGGATGGGCCAGAGGCTGGATCAGTAAAGGGCAGAGAGCTCCACTCTGATGCAGACGCTAGCAAGGTGGAGGTGGGGTACTAGTATGGGCTAGTATCATCAAAGATGAACTTGTGGGACCTTTTCGTGTTGAGGATGGAGTGAAGCTCAACTCCCAGACCTACTGCCAATTTCTGAAAGACAATTTCTTCAAGCAGAGGTACAGGAAGAAGTCGGTATTGTTCAAGAAAAACATGATTTTCATGCAGGACAATGCTCCATCACATGCATCCAACTACTCCACAGCGTGGCTGGCCAGTAAAGGTCTAAAAGATGAAAAAATAATGACATGGCCCCCTTGTTCACCTGATCTGAGCCCCATAGAGAACCTGTGGTCCCTCATAAAATCTGAGATCTACAGGGAGGGAAAACAGTACACCTCTCAGAACAGTGTCTGGGAGGCTGTGGTGGCTGCTGCATGCAATGTTGATCGTAAACAGATCAAGCAACTGACAGAATCTATGGATGGTAGGCTGTTGAGTGTCATCATAAAGAAAGGTGGGTTTATTGGTCACTAATTTTTTTGGGTTTTGTTATTTCATGTCAGAAATGTTTATTTCTAAATTTTGTGCGGTTATATTGGTTTACCTGGTGAAAATAAACAAGTGAGATGGAAATATATTTGGTTTGTATTAAGTTGCCTAATAATTCTGCACATCTATAGTTACCTGCACAAACAGATATCCTCCTAAGATAGCCAAATCTAAAAAAAAAAAACCGCTCCAACTTCCAAAAATATTAAGCTTTGATATTTGAGTCTTTTGGGTTGATTTGAGCATAGTTGTTGATCAATAATAAAAAAATCCTCTAAAATACAACTTGCCTAATAATTCTGCACACGGTGTATATAAATTATTTTTTTTTGCTTAAATTACAAAAAAACCTTTAACTTTATGCCTTTTAGAGATTATTTCATCTTCAACTTACTTAACTATTCACAATAACAGTAATTTTGACCAAACTTTACATGCCACTTTAAATCACTCATTGTATTGAAACAACAGTACACAGCTTAACAAGTAACATACCCATGAAATCAGCTCTTAACTTATGCTGCCCTCAGATTACATAGCAAAAAACTGCTGATAGATTCCTTTTAAGGTCAGGAAACAAATGTTATTCCTAACAGTACTATGACTTATCCAACAGAGAAATAAATCTATACTTATTACAGCAGGGGTCCCAAACACTGCTCGGTGTGTGAGCCACATATAGAAAAAAATAATTTGGGGAGCCGTAATGATTGCATGACAAAGTGACATTTTTATTGGTATCATATATATTTTTTCTCTACACCATCACTGTTTTAAACATTTTTTGCTTGTTTATTATAACAAACGTACACTTTTTTGTTTAAATACAGTCATATGAAAAAGTTTGGGCACCCCTATTAATATTATACTTTTTTCTTTATAACAATTTGGGTTTTTGCAACAGCTATTTCAGTTTCATATATCTAATAACTAATGGACTCAGTAATATTTCTGGATTGAAATGAGGTTTATTGTACTAACAGAAAATGTGCAATCCTCATTTAAACAAAATTTGACCCGTGCAAAAGTATGGGCACCCTTATTAATTTCTTGATTTGAACACTTCTAACTACTTTTTACTGACTTACTAAAGCACTAAATTGGTTTTGTAACCTCATTGAGCTTTGAACTTCATAGGCAGGTGTATCCAATCATGAGAAAAGGTATTTAAGGTGGCCACTTGCAAGTTGTTCTCCTATTTGAATCTCCTATGAAGAGTGGCATCATGGGCTCCTCAAAACAACTCTCAAATGATCTGAAAACAAAGATTATTCAACATAGTTGTTCAGAGGAAGGATACAAAAAGTTGTCTCAGAGATTTAAACTGTCAGTTTCCACTGTGAGGAACATAGTAAGGAAATGGAAGAACACAGGTACAGTTCTTGTTAAGCCCAGAAGTGGCAGGCCAAGAAAAATATCAGAAAGGCAGAGAAGAAGAATGGTGAGAACAGTCAAGGAATAATCCACAGACCACCTCCAAAGACCTGCAGCATCATCTTGCTGCAGATGGTGTCAATGTGCATCGGTCAACAATACAGCGCACGTTGCACAAAGAGAAGCTGTATGGGAGAGTGATGCGAAAGAAGCCGTTTCTGCAAGCACGCCACAAACAGAGTCGCCTGAGGTATGCAAAAGCACATTTGGACAAGCCAGTTACATTTTGGAAGAAGGTTCTGTGGACTGATGAAACAAAGATTGAGTTGTTTGGTCATACAAAAAGGCGTTATGCATGGAGGCAAAAAAACACGACATTCCAAGAAAAGCACTTGCTACCCACAGTAAAATTTGGTGGAGGTTCCATCATGCTTTGGGGCTGTGTGGCCAATGCCGGCACCGGGAATCTTGTTAAAGTTGAGGGTCACATGGATTCAACTCAGTATCAGCAGATTCTTGACAATAATGTGCAAGAATCAGTGACGAAGTTGAAGTTACGCAGGGGATGGATATTTCAGCAAGACAAAGATCCAAAACACCGCTCCAAATCTACTCAGGTATTCATGCAGAGGAACAATTGCAATGTTCTGGAATGGCCATCCCAGTCCCCAGACCTGAATATCATTGAAAATCTGTGGGATGATTTGAAGCATGCTGTCCATGCTCAGCGACCATCAAACTTAACTGAACTGGAATTGTTTTGTAAACAGGAATGGTCAAATATACCTTCATCCAGGATCCAGGAACTCATTAAAGCCTACAGGAAGCGACTAGAGGCTGTTATTTTTGCAAAAGGAGGATCTACAAAATATTAATGCCACTTTTATGTTGAGGTGCCCATACTTTTGCACCGGTCAAATTTTGTTTCAATGCCGGTTGCACATTTTCTGTTAGTACAATAAACCTCATTTCAATCCATAAATATTACTCAGTCCATTAGTTATTAGATATATGAAACTGAAATAGCTGTTGCAAAAACCCAAATTGTTATAAAGAAAAAAGATTAACATTAATAGGGGTGCCCAAACTTTTTCATATGACTGTATATATATATGTATATATATATATATATAAATATATATAAATATATGAATAAAAGAACATTTTTGATAGTAAAAAAAAATTCACGCGTTATTTTTTTGTTTACATTTTATCCATACCTTGTAAGTAATATAGTTTTACAATTAGCACCATATAGTAATTTTGGCCAACATTTTTTAGTAATGTCCCCCATCCCATTCCCCTTCTTGAAGTAATGTTCCCATGCTTGTTCCCATACTGTAGTAATGTGCCCATCCTTGTCCCCTTTTACAAATGTGCCCCATCCTTTTCCACGTCCTGTAGTAATGTGCCCATCCTGTACAAATGTACCCATCCTTGTCCCCTTTTGCAAATGCGCCCAATCCTTGTCCCCATCCTGTAGTAATGCGCCCATCTTTGTCCCCTTTTACTAATGTGCCCATGCAGTTCCTCTTAATGTAGTAATGTCCCTTTTACTAATCCTCTTCTTGTAGCAATGTCCCATCCTGGTCCCCTATTGTGCCATTTTATATATACACACACACACACACACACACACACACACACACTAGCAATGTCCCATCCTGGTCCCCTATTGTGCCATTTTATATACACACACACACACACTAGCAATGTCCCATCCTGCTCCCTGGACCCCTATTGTGCCATTCTACACACACACACACACACACACTAGCAATGTCCCATCCTGGTGCCCTATTGTGCCATTCAACACACACACACACAGACACACACACACACACACACATACATTTGCAATGTACCATCCTGGTCCCCTATTGTGCCATTCTACATATACACACACTAAAAAACCAAAGAGAAAATTTGTATGAAAAATACCCTGAATAATAATGAATAAAATGCAAGTGCTTTATAACAGGGTAGTTAGTATATACATTTTTGCAAAAAGGTAAGAAGCTGTCCCACCTCGTCACGGTGTACCCATCTGGGACGGTCTCTAACGAACTAAAGTTAAAACCATTATATATACCTGACTTGTGTCTATCAAAACTCCAATGTGGATGGTATCAAGTGGTCAGCTGGGTCCCAGATTAAATACACAACAAAGTGGGAAGCAATTGGTTGTTCAGCCTCAGTATAAGGAGGGCTGCCCTCCCAACTTGCAGTAAAGCAAGATACCAGACAAAAAACACCAAAAAACTGAGCTGTAACAAAAAAAACAGTAAACATGCACATTCCAAGCATGTAAATGGCAGCCTTTAGACAAGAAAAAAACAAAGAGAAAATTTGTATGAAAAATACCCTGAATAATAATGAATAAAATGCAAGTGCTTTATAACAGGGTACTTAGTATATACATTTTTGCAAAAAGGTAAGAAGCCGTCCCACCTCGTCATGGTGTACCCATCTGGGACGGTCCCTAACCAACTAAAGTTAAAACCATTATATATACCTGACTTGTGCCTATCAAAACTACACTATACACACACTAGCAAGGTCCCATCCTAATCCCCTATTGTGCCATTCTACACACACAAACACACACACGCGCACACGCACACACACACACACACACACACACACACACTAGCAATGACCCATCCTGGTTCCCTATTGTGCCATTCTACACACAGATACACACACACAAGCAATGTCCCATCCGGGTCCCCTATTGTGCCATTAAACAAACAACACACTAGCAATGTCCCATTCTGGTCCCCTATTGTGCCATTCTACACACACACAAACACACACACACACACACACACACTCACTAGCAATGCCCCATTCTGGTCCCCTATTATGCCATTCTACACACACACACACATTCGTCTCACCTATCCTCCGTTCCCATGGCATTGTCTACCCTGATGCTTGTGGCCCACAGGCACAAGCCCCCCTTGACAATCGTGGCCGCTGTCAGCGCTTCATCCAAAAGTCAAGCTCTCTCTGCACTATTCCTATGGCAGCCGCCGGCCAATCAGAGGCTAGCAGGTGACATCATATACATCAGCTGCTTGCCTTTGATTGGCCAGCGGCTGCCACTGGAAGAGTGCAGAGAGAGCTTGACAGTGCAGCAGTGGCAAAACGTTCAACTGAAATAAAGCAGTGAGCAGTTACTGCTGCAGGCGCTGCACTAGCTGCAATCATCTAGGGGGTACGTGCCTGCAGGCCACAAGATGCAGCCTGAGGGGCCACATGCGGCCTGTGGACCATGTGTTTGAGACCTCTGTCTTAGGGGTACTTTGCACACTACGACATCGCAAGCCGATGGTAGCGATGCCGAGTGCAATAGTCCCCGCCCCCGTCGCAGCTGCGATACCTTGTGATAGCTGCCGTAGCGAACATTATCGCTACGGCAGCTTCACATGCACTTACCTGCCCTGCGACGTCGCTCTGGCCGGTGAATCACCTGCTTCCTAAGGGGGTGGGTCGTGCGGCGTCACAACGACGTCACACGCCAGGTGGACAATAGAAGCAGGGGGCGGAGATGAGCGCGACGTAAACATTCCGCCCACCTCCTTCCTTCCGCATTGCAGCCGAGACGCAGGTAAGGCGATGTTCCTCGCTCCTGCAGCTTCACACACAGCGATGTGTGCTGCCGCAGGAACGAGGAACAACATCATAACATTGGTCCTTCCGAAATTATGGAAATGACCGACGGTACACCGATCATACGATTTCGACGCTTTTGCGCTCGTTAATCGTAGTAAAAAGGATTCACATACTCCGATGTCGACAGCGACGCCGGATGTGCGTCACTTTCGATTTGACCCCACCGTATGCAAAGTACCCCTTAGAGTATGCTTTTTACTTCACATATGTGGGGAAAACTATACAAATAGTTAGAGGATAAACAAGCATAGATCTAACATCAAAAACTGCTTAACATGACTTACCCAGTTTTTCATTTTGAACATCAAAAATATCCTACTGGTTTCTGACGATATTGGAAACAACAGTTAATAATTTTCTAAAATGGGTGAATCATAAATCTTTTTGGATATTTAAGCTGCGTGCCCACGGTAAGTTTTTGATGCTATATATTTCCACTGCATCAAACATGCACCATCTTACAGTTGAGTGGATTAGAATTATAGAAATCTCATGCCTACTGTGCTTTTTTTTCTTCTCAGTGTTAACTGACCAGTGGTATGTGTTTTAAATCCACAGCATGTACATTTCTCTTGCAGATACACTGAGTTTTATGTGCAAATTTTTTCCCATAGAAAATCCACATGTAATAACTACACATGCGTTTTTAGTGTGTTTATGCTACGGCCGGTTTCAGACGTCCGTGTTTTATCAGGTACGAGTCACACGCATGGTTATGGTCACGTGTGTCACGCGTGTGTCATGTGTGTGACATCCGTGTTTCCATACGTGTGAAACGTACCGGGTAAAACATGTGTCTCTGCAATGAAAAGATGTTCTATATTTACCTGTATCCAGCGATGCTGTCTCCGGCTCTGCTGCCTCCCGCTCCTAACCCCCGCTCATTATTTTCATTGATTATTCACTGCCCGAGGATCTGGAAGCCGGATCATTGCGGGGACAGCGCCGAAGAGCACAGCACCACCAGGGACATCGCCAGGGACATCACTGATGGCAGGTGAGTATACAGCAGTTTGTGCAGTGACATCTAGGGGGTCATTGGAGTTCCCAATGAACTATCATGAACCCCAGGAAGTCACCATCGTGACACTCGCTGTAGCGCAGTTGTCGCAGGGGTGTCATCAGGAGGTCATCAGAGTTCATTGGGAAATCCGATGACCTCCTGGACGTCCCTGCACACACACTACTGGCAGGATACTAGCGATGTCCCCAGCGATGCTGTCCTCGGCGGTGCTGTCACCGCATGATGCCCCTGCGTCCAGCTGCTGACTGCAGTGAATAATTGATGAAAATAATGAGCGGGGGTCAGGAGCGGGAGGCAGCAGAGCCGGAGACAGCATCGCTGGATACAGGTAAATATAGAAAATCTTTTTATTTAAAAAAAAACGTGTTTTCACCGGTACCTGTCACACTAATGTCATACGGATCACGTCAGTGTGCGGTCCGTGTGACATCCGTGCTGCCGGAGAAAAAACGGACATGTCTCCGCGTGAGCGTGCGGGCAACAGCGGGGCCCCGCAGTCCGTGTGAAAACACGACCGTGTGAGTACACAATAAGGGAACATAGTTACGTGTGACATCCATGTTAGAAACGGATGTCATACGTACCTAAAACGCAGACGTCTGAAACCAGCCTTAGATGAGTTGTGAGAGTCAGGTAAAGGGACTGAAAGAGATGTAAGGCAATAGAGTCACTGGTGTAGGTAGAAGGGCGAGAAGGTGCAAGGAGCCTGGTAACATCTTTTTCCGTGACTGGCTCAAAGACAGAAAATTACTTAGAAGTGCAGGAGGGAAGAGAATTCACGATATTAGGGGATTGGGAAAAAATGTCCTGTCGGATTTGGTCAATTTTTTCTTTTAAATAATGGGCCAGATTGTCAGCACTGAGGTTGGTGGTTGGGGCCTGCACTATTGGACAGAGGAGAGAGTGAAAAATTTCAGAGTCCCTTACGATTGTTCAATAGTGAGGTGATGATGATGTTTAAGTAAGCTTGTTTGGAAAGGTGAAGGGCAGAGTTTTAAGCTTAAACTTATAATGGATGAAAGCTTTGGCCAGATTGGATTTTCTCTACAGATGTTCAGTGCACCTGGACCACAGCTGGAGAAAAAGGGTTTGTAGGGTGCCAGGGTTGCCGCTGTGTGCTGAGTTGTTCTATGTATAGGAGGTGGAGCTCATTTAATTAGTAATTGGGTCCAGAATGTGTTTTTTTTTTATTTCCCTTTGTTTTCCACATACCAGTTTCACTGACTGATACAAGTTGTTTAATTGTATTAAACAGATTTTCTAAGAATATTTTTTTTCTTATAAAAATAAGAAACTTGGTCTTAACATCTGATAATACAACTATACCAATCCCCCAACTGCACCTATAAAAAACAAAACAAAAAAAACATTACAATCTATTGCTGCTATCATTCTTAGTGCAGTGTTCTAAAAAGGCCACAGTGATTTAAGTGAATGGATAACATTGTCAAAATGGTTCATTATTCAGGACAAAATATCCCTTCAGCTTTGTCATAGCTATGTTATAAATGCTTAAAAAATGGAAAAAGTGGCACTCACCATCCATTAAAAATAATTTTATTTCAACAGCAATGAAAACCTTCTAGGGAGGAAGCAGGATACGCTGTGGACGATGGCCATTTTGTCATGGCCATGAAACTACGCTTCATAGGGAACCATAGCAGTGTTATAAGTGAAACTGTCGTTGATGCTGAACTATAACAATTTTTAATTTTTGGTGAGTGCCACTTTTTCCATTTTTGAATCATTCATCACAAATGTCTTCCATTAAGCGGAGCCCCACATTATCCATTCAGTCACAGGGTAAGTTCTGTGACGCAAAACATTTTTGGAGTTTCTGCAGAAAGTAGCACTTGCACACGGCTAGTGTCCATGTATAGGCAGATTCTGCTGTATAACTCTACATTTATCGTGCAGTAATTTGTCACCTTGTATAATTGTCATTACAGTACTCAAGAACCTCTCCTTTAAGGGCTTAGTGTATATGGCAGGAGCCTCAATACATAGTTATGAAGAAATGTAGCCTTGGGTAACCTTAGCCTCGAATGGCTAAATAATCTTTACTACCATTGATGGATTATTCTCAGACTATGACAGCTGCTGACTGTTTACCCTATGTTAATGTTTTCCATGGGAATGCATGACATGCCAGTGGAGAGTGGCAGCGTGCTGTTAAATATCTGTGCCTCATACATCCATTAACATCTTGCACGCAGCTGTGAAAATACAGTTTTTACAGTTAATTGGATGCCATATTATTTCCAAGCTATCCAGACGAGAATGTTTAAAGTCACAAGTGGCTTCTAAGAACTGGTTTTAGCATATTAAAATAATTTGCTTCTACTTAAAGCACATGTCCAGCTTTACCCAACATCTTATAAATTACTGTATTTAGTTTAGACTACCAAAAATGATGACATTGTATCCTGCAAGTGAGGCTGGATTCACACATCCATGTTTTCAAGCTGATCTGAACTTGACAGCCTCTTTGAGTTCTGAACTTCTGATCAAAAGACCTGTGGTTGGTCTGTGCATCCTGAACAGCAAAACATGGACGTGTGAACATGCATGCGCCTCTTAATGAATTTGGCACATCATTCAGCTGCCATACACCAGAGACCAGAGTACATTTTTGTTGTCATTTTTTCCACTTTTGTGGTGTATGAAGCATGTGCTAGCTGTGCTCAACCATGCCTGGCCCTAAACTCCAACTACTTTTCTAAAGGTTACTGAAACTGGTAAAAAAATGCGAAAAGTCACAATTGACTTACTACACACATGGAAACTACTAAGTATCAGTACTTTTTGCTCACTTGTAGGCAAGTGATCTCAATTTGAGGGTAGGTCCCGCTGCGTTGTCTCGGCACATCAGGGCTTTGTCCCGACTTCTAATACACTTTGTCCTCCTGACATCTTCTCTTCATCGCTCTGTTGCTCCTCCTCGTCAGGGGTGACATTTCTCTGCTCTACACATACTTACATTTAAAAAAAACAGTTCTCTTAAGATCTGGTTTCCCTAGGAATCTAACCCACAACCTCTATCTTTGCAGGCAGTAGCCACAACTGTAAGTCACAGCCTACATTAATTAGCATAGGAGTATTTGGTATACTTGAAGCTGCACTACAGGCAGTGAACATAGATACAGATTATACTACCGTGTTTTTCCAAAAATAAGACCTCCCCCAAAAATAAGCCCTAGCAGGGATTTTCAGAGCAAGGCTTAAATATAAGCCCACCCCCAAAAATAAGCCCTAGTCACGGTTTAATAATGAAGGTCCATGCAGATAAAAAAGTTAATGATACTGCAGAACACTTCATTATAGACAGTAGACACCGCGTAATCATTCTCAACAGACGCTGAGCGAGAGATCACACACCCACACACATCAGATCACACACACACACACGCACGCACACACATACACACACACACAGTCACCCATCAGATCGCACACACATACTCACTGATTTCTTCTGGCCGGCAGAATCCTGAGACGCAGTGCGGTGGAATTCAAGGACCTGCGGGTGCGGATGGAATGCTTACAGGACCTGCGATGCATAACTTCCTCCCATCTTTCCCTGTGGCCAGACGCATTCTCTACCGCCGGATGTAGTGAGTGACTAGTGAGTGTGTGATCTGATCGGTGATTTTGTGTGTGTGTGTGTATATGTATGAGTGTGTGCGCGCGATCTGATGTATGTGAGTGTGTCGGCCAAAAGTAGAAGAGGATTGCTGTGAACCATACCTGCTAGGAGCACCCGTCGGAGATCACGGGGAGGACCTGGGAGCCACGCAATCATCCGGGGTCTGACAAGTATGAGTCTCCTGGGATGGGGGGTTGCTTTTTTGGGGGGGGTTAACTTACCCCCAACCATGTTTCTCCAAGAATAAGACCTACTCCAAAAATAAACCCTAGTGCTTTTTGGGGGGCAAAAAAAAGTATAAGACAGTGTCTTATTTTTGGAAAAACATGGTGGTACATAGAGATACATTGCGCATAGCAGTATTTTTCAAAATCCTTGAATTCTAGACAGTATACAAATCAGATTTTTTTCTTCTTATCAAACTACTAAAATGTAATGAAAACCAATTACCATATTGTCATTTTTAATGCACTTTTTTAAGTCATAAACAGCACAAATCAGTAAATAGCAGACAAATTTGGTGTTCCTGTAATCTTTACTACCCGTACAGCACAGTGTTTGTAAAAAAAAATGATGGTGTGGTGGATTTTTTTTCTCTATTAAGCCCATAAAAAATGTATTAAAACCTTTCACACCAGGGGGATTTTCCATTTGTTTTTTTTTTCTCCCGTTCTTAGAAGAGCCATAACGTTTTTATTTTTTTGTCACTATGATGGCTTGTTTTTTGCTGGACAAGTTGTACTTTTGAATGACACCATGCATTGTGCCCCACAGTGTACTGCAAAACAGTGAAAAAATTCTAAGTGTGGTGAAATTGCACATAAATGTGCAATTTCACAATTTTTGGGGGATTTTTTATTTACCGTACTATGTTCACTATATAGTAAAAATGATTTGACAATATGATTCTCCAGGTCAGTATCAATTGTTTTCATAGTGTGAATAGATCGGACATATCTGAACTTGGAGATATTAGTATTTTTATTTTGTTTTTTTTTCATGGAGCATTAGTGTTTTTTTGTTTGTTTTTTTAATATTTCTTAAAACATTTTTCTTTACTTTTATTTTTTCTTTACTTTTTTTTTTTAAGTCCTCTTAGGGGACTTGAACCTCTGATCCTTCTGCTACTTGTTCTATAAAGAGCAACACACCATCAGCAAAAATCACAAATTCCTATGAATGCCAGTTCACAGAAGGATCATGATGACAGGCACAGGTGACATTAGCTGACCCCCAGCTGTCATAACAACCCATTGGGCGACAATGGGCGGGATCAGTGAGGTCACTGAGTTCACAGGCCTGCATCTGGCAGTAAACCACGTTTTGTTTGGCCAAGAGATGCAGATATGTTGCTGAAATTTATACACCATATTCATAGACCAAATCTATATCTTCTGGCAAAAAATCATATCAAAACACCATGCGGTTTTGATGCTGTACAGATGTGTTTTTTTTTTTTCCAGGAGATGCCGATTTGGTGCAGGAATATGGTGTAAAAATTTCAGCACTAAATCTGCATCTCTAGACCAAAAAATGCACAAGAACAGTTTTGAGGCGATTTTGGTGTGGTTTTCTACCAGGAGGTGCAAATTTAGTGCTGAAGTGTCTGCACCAGATTTCAGCAGCAAATTTGCACTTCCTGGCAGAAAACCGCACCGAAATAGTGTCAAAACCAATTTTGTGCAGATTTGGTACTGAAATTTATACACCATATTCCTGCACCAAATTTGCATTGCCTGGCAAAAAAAAACCACATCAAAACCGCATTTTTTGCCAGAAGATGTAGATTAGGTGCAGGAATATGGTGTATAAATTTTAGCGCCAATCTTGTATCTTTTGGCAAAAAAAAACTGTTGTTTTCTGCGAGGAGATGCAGGTCTATGAACTTAGTGACCTCACCTGAGGGGAGGTCACTGAGTTCAATAAGGTCACCTGAGGTCAGGATCCTGCAGTCACAGGTGGAGGGCCATGGGAACATCCAGCTATGAGCGCAAATAAACTGAGTGATGTCACCCCTCATCGCTGCGGCTCAGTCATTCTCTGCCTGAAGTCCACAGAATGTGGACATGATCTGTGCTCGTGCGCTGTGCATGTAGTAGAGCTAGAATTGTGGTGGGACCTCATGTGGATAGCGTCAGAACTGGGTGTTTTGTGGGTTAATAAAGGGGAGAAAGGGTATGTTTTGAATTTTATTTCAAATAAAGGATCTTTTCTGTTTCCAATTTTATTTAATTTCACTTACAGATTAGTAATGATGGGGTCATTTCATAGACACCTTCCATTTATAATTTAGGGGCAGCTGTGATCTGTCATTAACAACTTATTATCACCAATTGCCATCGCACCAGGACAATTGGGATGAGAGGGGTAACATTCTTCCATATAATGGCTGTGACAATTTTTGGCAGCAGCAGGCTGCTACTTTTAGACTGTGGGGGGCCCAATAACCATGTGTCTCTCCAGCCTGAAAATACCAACCCCAAGCTGTCGGCTTTATCAAGGCTGGGTATCACGCTGTTTTTAAAATGTATTTACTTAAATATTAAAAAAAAGCCGCATGCATTCCCTCTTATTTTGATACACAACCAAGATAACCACAAAGTCGGGGGCTGCAGACTGTAGCCATATGCTTTATCTGTGCTGGGTATCTTAATATGGGGGGCCCGTACACCAATTTATTTATTTATTTTTACACCAATATAGAAACGCACACAGTGTCTGTGATTGATAGCAGTTGGACACGCTGTAACACAAGGTGGGGGCGCTGCCTGACTGCAACCAATCAGAGACGCTGGGACTGCCAATGGGTGGGGAAAGCAGTGCACAATACATGAGGTTAATGAGCAACCCCGGAAGTAGTGTTACAACCGCAAGAGAGACTGGTAAGTATAACACATGTGTTCTAATCCCCTATCCCTTTAAGCACCATTTTAAAGCGCCGGATTAGTGTCCCCATAGACTTATATGAGAACCAGCGTTCAGGCAGATATCTGGGATCAATTCCAGGCCAGAACCTGGTTTTCTTTAAAACCTGGTTGGACCCACCGATCCTGGGTATCTGCGTGTCCAGCAATCACTATTCCTGAGTAGAGTTAAGCGGACCCGTGGAGGTTCAGTTCAGTGGCTTCAGCTAGACTTTAGATAAAGTCTGGTTCAGTACCCGGACTTGACCTGAACCCTAATGGATGTTATTAATTGGGCAGTTCGTGTCTCCGCCAACATGCAGCCAGCCATAAACAGAACACTTCCAGGGGAAGGTGGGCGGGCTTTTTTTATTTTTTTTAGTGCACACTACATCCTATAACACTGTTATTACCCCCAGTGTGAGCCAGTCAAACACTGCAAACGGCTCGCACTGGGCTGAGCACCAAAGATACCCTAACACAGTGATGCTTGCTCAAGTGGTAAGCATACATGAAGCACTCAAACTCTGAACTTGAACACTGATTATTTAGTGAAGCCCGTGTTGGGTAATGAACTTTACTTTCAGGAGCGCTCATCTGTATTCTTGAGGAATCTGTGTTTTTTGTATGCTTTTTTTATTTTACATGATGGACTATACCAATTAAGTAGTGGTTAACCCCTTTAAAGGGAATCTGTCAGCAGGTTTTTGTTGCCTCATCTGAGATTAGCATGATGTAGGCAAAGATACCATGAATACAATAGTGTATGACTTAGGTTAATGAGTGCAGCTGTTGTAAGACTATCAAAAAATTTAGTGTTAGCGTATAGCAGAGTCCAGAGAGATGTCCACGCCCACACCAGGCTTTCAGTGCACATTCCTATAGACAGAAACTGCTAATCACAGAGGTGGACAGAGTCGGACTTGAGCTCATGTGCTCCTGAGTCCACTAATGGTAAAGCTGCAGAAGCTTAAACTAACATTGCAGGTAAAAAAAAACACACTTTGTGATAAGAAACACATGGCTGAAATCTCTGTATTAACCCTTACAGCAATATTCAAAATGTTAGAGGCTCAAATCACACCCCAAAAAAATAGGAAAGATGATTATGTGACAATAGATAAAAAAGGTCAGAACGTAGAGTGACCAAAAAAATTCCTGACGGAAATGCTCTGTTTATAGCTGGTTGTATGTGGGTGGAGACCTGAACAGGCCAATCATTGATTTTCCATATAGCTCATTACTCTAATTGAGTAACGAACATTCAAGCATTTTAGTGCTTGCCAATCACTAATCATAAAGCAATACTAGATCCCAGAAACAAAGAAAAAAATCCTATTGCAGTGTCAAGCAAGGATCTAGTTTGAAATTGCCTTTGGGAGAGAACATATGACCAAGTTATTGTTATAACTGGGGCATTTCAAGTCTTAAATTTTAAAAATGTATATGCTCTAGTGTCTGCTTGAAACTCTTAGAAGAGGTTTTTTTTTTAAAATAATTTAATAAACCATGATGAGAAGGATAGACATGAGAATATAAAGACATGGTGGCTGTTTTTCAGATGCAGTCTGTTGTACAGACATCACAAGCTCCTTCCTGGTCATTATATTTCAGTAGAAAATACAATCCATGGTGCAGAAGGTCAGCGGCATGTATCATAATTTATCAACTTAGTTTAAGATTAGTAAATGTGTTCTACTGACAATGCTACAATTCTATTCATTCTGTCCAAGAGCTTAAAAGAAAAATCTGATCAACCATACTGGATACTGGAAACCGATGTTAATCCCTTCATCCCCGAAGCTGTTATTACCTTCATGACCAGGCCATTTTTTCATTTCTGACCAGTGTAACTCTATGAGGTTATAACTCTGGAATGCTTCACTGGATCCTAGTGATTTTGAGACTGTTTTTTTGTGACATATTGTACTTCATATTAGTGGTAAATTTAGGATCATATTTTGGGGATTATTTATAAAGATTTGGTGAAAGTGTCACAATTTTTATGCTTTGAATTTTTATGCCCTTAAACCAGAGTTATGTCACACAAAATAGTTACTAAATAACATTTCCCACTTGTCTACTTTACATCAGCACAATTTTTGAAACATCAATTTTTTATTAGGAAGTTAGAAGAGTTGAACGTTCATCAGCAATTTCCCATTTAAACAACAAAATGTACAAAACCATTTTTTTAGGGACCACATCACATTTGAAGTGACAAAAAATACCCCAAAGTGACGCCAATCTAAAAACTGCACATCTCACACTACTCAAAGCCACATCCAAGAAGTTTACTAACCCTTTAGGTGCTTCACGGGAACTAAAGCAACGTGGAAGGAAAAAATTAAAGTTTTAATTTTTCCCACAAAAATTTTACTTTAGCCCTAAGTCTTTAATTTTCACAAGGGTAAAAGGAGAAAATTTATCATATAATTTGTTGTGCTATTTCTCCCAAATACGACAATACCTCACATGTGGTTGAAAAGTACTGTTTGAGTGCATGGTAGGGCTCAAAAGGGAAGACGCGCCATTTGACTTTTTGAAAGCAAAATTTGGTTGAAATCGTCAGTGGATACCATGTCACGTTTGGAGAGCCCTTAATGGGCCTAAACAGTGGAGCTCCCTGACAAGTGACCCCATTTTGGAAACTAAACTCCTCAAGGAATTTATCTAGATGTTTGGTGAGCACATTAAACCACCAGGTGCTTCACAGAATTTTATAATATTGAACCGTGAAAATGACAAAATACATTTTTACCACAAAAATATTGTTTTAACTCCAAATATTTCATTTTCACAAAGGTAACAAGAGAAAACCCATGATATAACTTGTCTGTAAGTTCTCCCAAGTATGACAATAGCCCATTTGTGGTTGAAAACTACTGTATGGGCACAAGGCAGGGCTCAAAAGGAAATGAGCGCCATTTAACTTTTTGAAAGCAAAATTGGCTGGAATTGTCAGGGGCTCTCTAAATGTTGCATTTGGATTGGAGAGCCCTTGATGTGCCTAAAAGACCCTTAAAGGAATTTATCTAGGTGTGTGTTGATCACATTGAACCCCAAGGTGCTTCACAGAATTTTATAATGTTGAGCAGGTTTCTTTGGGAGGCAGAATAAACAAATCAGCAGCAGTTTAAGAAATGGCTTGATTTAAATTTTTTTTTATCTGTACAAGGTGTGGTAAAAGTGATTAGGCGCCTTTATTCCTCAGGTCAGTACGATTACAGCAATACCAGATTTGTATTGTTTTAGGTTTGGTTGCACTAAAAACACTTTTTTATAAAATAAAGGGTTTTTGCATCAACGAAGGCTATAGTTTTTTGTTTCTCTGCCTACAAAGTCATGTGAAGGCTTATTTTTTGTGGGATGAGTTTGAGTTTTCATTAATAACATTTTGGGCCACATAATAGTTTTTTATTGCTTTCTATTTTGCTTTTGATGAGGCAGAATCAAGAAGAAACGGCATTTCAGGAATTGTTTCCTTTTTTATTACGCCATTCATGTGTCGTAAAAGTGATGACAGCTTTATTCTTCGGGTCAGTACGATAACAATGATACCACATTTATATTGTTTTTTTATGTCTTGCTGTTTTGACACCATTTTTTTGCTGATGGAGCTGTATTGCAGCTTGTGGAGGTCAGTTTTTTTGACCCTTGAGTGGACATTTTTATTGATACCATTTTGCGGTCAATATGACATTTGATCAGATTTAATTGTTTTTTTTTGAGAAGTGCAGCAACTTAAAAATTGGCAATTTTTGCATTCGGTTTGGTTGGACTTTTTCAGACATAACAATACCAAATATATATTTTCGAAATGGTGATGATTTAAACTTTGATATATATTTTTAAAAAAGATTTTAACTTTTTTTTCATTTTACCTGTTTGTCTACTGTATTTAAGGGGACTTGAACCTGTGATCTCCTGATCTGTTATTACATGTACTGTAAATGTAAGTTCCCCTTTGAAGCTCATTTTTCCGCAGTCCCTTCACTTCCATGGTAGCCAATCGACTTCTGCGATTGTGACGCAGGGGAACAATAAAAACTAAGGGTGTTGTACGGGGGTGCTCTATAGGTTTGTGTAAACAACGTCTTTTAAAATGGGGTGAATCCACCAGTTTTTTCAAGAGTACATGTCAGCCTATTTGTCCTGATTTTCTTTCTTTGCCTCTTTTTGGTTGTTTTATGAGCACTTAGTATACGTTTTCATGGTCATGTTCTGTAATTTTTGCTTTCTTCAACAATCAAGAAATGACTCACAGTTTATAAAGTGAAAACACTTGGAAAAAAAATCAAAAAATGGAAGAATGGTCAACTAATGTTTTTTAACCACTTGGTATCTTTTAAAACCTGAAATGGTTCAGACATTGAAAAACCACGAGTTGTTTTTACATAGAAATAAATATGTAATCTTTTTAATATTTTCTGAGCTCTTTTTCAGGCATGTTCAGGAAAGGACCCACAGAAAGAAAGCAAAATACCCTTAAATGGTTAAACTACAGTAATCAGAGCTAGCTCTGGTCACTGCTGTTAGAGGCAGATGCCTGCTGTATAACACAGCCAGCATCTGCCTGGTATAAAAGCAGGCTCAGCTCCTGAGCTTGCTTCATACTTTCTTTAGAAAATTATTACTAAAAGGTTGTTAAGAATTGCAATGGGATAGGGTTTTAAAAAACATGGCTGCTTAATCACAAAGTCGCACATTTTTTTTTTAAAGATAACTGACACAGTCTCTTGCTACTTCTTTATGGAAAGAAAATATAAAGGAAAGCATCCTATCTTTGCTGGGAGAGGATAGGACATGGTGATCTCCTAATGAAACACTTATGGCCTTAGGTTGCGTTATGAGGCTGACAGCTGTAATACACCCATACTGATTTTGCTGCAGTTTTGTCACGCTTCATTGTCAATTATCATCACAGGTGAATGTAGCCTTATTTATTGTGGAAAATGTAATTTTGGAAAATAAGTGTTCCTGTTTTTTTTTTTAAAAAAAAAATCCTCAAAGAAAAACTCTGCTATTTTTGATAATACAGTATTTCACACCCTGGACAGATCTTAGCTGTCATGCCGCAGACTAACAATTGTAGAAATTACAACATGACTGACACATTCACTTTCATAAGGAAGCAGAAATTAGCGGCTAAAACTTAGAAACCGTAAACCACAAAGCGATTACAGTTAGAGAATACATGTAAACTACTTCACTTTTTTTACTGGCGGTTTAAAGTAAAATGATAATACACAGTGAAGTTTGTTTTTCTAAGCTGCCAGCTGTTACAATAAAAATGAATCATTACAGCCAGACGAGCCCACATATATTTTTTCCCCCTTAAAACATATATAACATGTAAATGTTGTCCGATCTACATGTTATAGAAAAATAAGACCCAAAAAGGTTGAGTTTTATTGAAAAAGGATTGCCCTAATCGGTGATTGACAACTAACTGCCTAAACTTGTGTGGGGTGTAGTGAGGGCTGTCAGTCATAGACTGAGACTTCTCACTAAAAGTCCTAAAATACAAGTTATTCTGAACCGTGAATACATCGTTTGGAAAAAAGATTCCCTCTATATCACTCTGCATAAAGCTGCCATTCACTGATTAGGACCATCCAGTGGTCTTTTCAGGTGCCATCTAATTGGCTTCAAATGTATTCCTCAGCAATACAACGATCCCAAATATATAAACTATATTCATCATAATGAACAGTTAGTTTTTGAATTGATGTTTTTTCCCCACAGAGCCCAGATGTCAAGATCATCGTGTCTGTTATTACATGAAGAGGTGTTTTCCCAAACCTACATCCTTAGAAGAACTGTGATTAGTTCTTTAAAACTTTTTCACGACCTATGACGTACTGGTACATCATACGTCTTGTCCCTTACTTTGATGCAGGCTCTGTGTACGAGGCTCTGCATTTTTCCCTGATCAGTCGACATGTGCATCTAATAGTAGTGGGCAGCTTGGTGATCCACCTGCCTCAGAAAACTAGTTAAATCATGCTGTCAATCTGTGACAGCAGGATTTAACACGGCTGTGCAGCACATCATTCTCCACTCCCACCGGTGGCCTCGTGACTTGACCGCGGAGCGCCAATGAGTTGTCTCACAGCCAAGGGTCAGCTGTTGATTCCTATGTCTGTCATGATGAACTTTCCGTGAGCGCCGGCTGCATGCCTTTATTCATAGGAAGTAAGTATTTTTGCTGTATAGCACAAGCGATCTGAAGAGTGTAGCTTCAGGTCCCCTAATAAGACTAGTAAAAACATTAAGTGGAAAAAAAGTTTTTAAAAATATGGAAAAAATAAAAAACACTAAAAATTCAAGTCACTCCCTTTGAAGAAGAAAAGAAAAAAAATAACTTAATCTGACCTGTAAACAGCGTAATGAAAACATTTTTCAAAGAGTCAGAATACTTTTTTTTGGTCGCCATAACATTGCAATAAAATGCAATAAAATGCCATCAAAACATCGCATCTACCCAAAAATGGTATTTGTAAAATTGTCAGCAAAGAGCGCAAAAAATAAGTCATCACACCGCCCCAGATCCCGAAAATTGAGAACATTACAATTCTCAAAATATGGAGACAAAAGTACAATTTTTTGAGGGACAAGTTTCTGAAATTTTTTTCAGCAATTAAAATAAAAAACAACCCTATACATGTTTGGTACCTACACACTCAAAATGACCTGTGGAATCATACTGCCATATATATAGTGAACATAGTAAGTAAAAAAAACTATTGTGGAATTACACTTTTTTTTTTCCTCCCTTTTTCCAGTACACTACATGGTAAAATCAATGGTTCCATTACAAATTACAACTCGTCCCTAAAAAAAACCCCTTCATTTGGTAATAGTGATGGAAAGATGAAAAAATGATGGCTCTTGGAAGAAGGGGAGGAATTAAAAATTAAAACAAAAACCGGAAAATGGGGTTAGAGACAATCTGTGAAAACGATTAACTTTCTTAAGCCGTCTATATGGGCTTGTAGGGCATAGGAAGCTGAATAAAATGATACCCTGATATCTGCCATCTGATATCTTATTCTAGAGAAATAAATGTTTTTCTTATCTGTAAATGAGCTGTTCCAAGCCATCAGAGCTTATTTTAAGTAAAAAGGGGCATTACAGGTGTGAGACATGTAACTAATAGAGAACAGGAGAACTGAACTTTGTATTCTTACAAACAGATTTGCTGCAGCTCTCACAGCTCTGCTGTATTACAACACTATTACAACACTGACTGCCTAAAAGATGGAGTTGAAGCTGAGAGGATCCTGCAGATGTGTCAGTTATAGTCACACACAGCTCTACAGTGAGGACACAGGAGAGCAGAGAGAGGCCATCACATATCTCACTAGTAATGCTATCAGCTATTTAAGCTCTGGAGTCAGATTCTCATCCTGCTCAAAGCTGGGAACAGCTGATTTACATATAAGAAATATGTAGATTTTTCTGGAATAAGACACCGGATTGAAGATATCAAGGTATCACTTTATTCCGTTTCCTATGACCTACATGTCCATATAGAGGGCTTTAGGAGGGTTGATCCTACTGACAGATTCATTTAAAGATGTTTGGAACAATCTTCAAAAACTGTGTGTATTGTACCAAGGATAATTGATACTTTAATGCCATTTTGAATGCAAAAGCTGGTCATACCAAATATTGATTTGATTTAATTTCTTTTTGCTCACTCACTCTGCATTTTGCTAATTAATAAAAATAAGCTATTAACACTTCTATGTTTGAAAACATTCATTCTTTGCAGCATTTTTTTCAACATCTGCTTAAAACTTATGCACAGTGTTTTGTGTATACGTGCATGCGTGTGTGTGTGTGTGTGTGTGCGTGTGTGTGTGTGTGTGTGTGCGTGTGTGTGAATACTTCATTTCGATTGCTTTTTATTGCATTTTTTTGTGGGAGATAGAATGACAAAAACAGACAGTTTTGTTAAGGGATTTCTTTTTCTTTGATATTTATGGGTTAAGCAATTTTACAGCCTTTTATACAGTAGATGCGAGAATACTAAATATGTATGCTTTTTACATTTCTTAAAGGAAACCAATCACCAGGATTTTCGTATATAACCTAAAGCCAGTGCTATACTGGCACTATCAGGCTGCTTATCTACATACCATTAGTGGTCAGCTCGGATGTTTAGGCTTTCAAATCCAAGAAAGTAAATTTTAAAAAATCAGCAGCTTCTTGATTGGCATTTGCAACTGAGCACAGTATATATGGGTGGGTATTCAGATGGATTCCCACCCCCTGCCTGTTGTTCCTCCCTCTCTGTTCACTATGGTATTATACAACGATTCACTTTGCATAAGATTCTGTGGTGAGGTCATACCCATGTGACATGGTATCTAGCTTTGTTGACTGTGGCTCCGCCCCTTCTGGTCACATGGGAATGACCTCACCACAGGTCCTTAAGCAAAGTGAATCGTTGTAGAATACCATAGTGAACAGAGAGGGAGGAACAACAGGCAGGGGGTGGGAATCCATCTGAATACCCACTCATATATTATCTGATCAGTTGCAAATACCAATCACGAAGCTGCTGATTTTTTAAAGTTTACTTTCTTGGATTTGAAAGCCTAAACATCCGAGCTCACCACTACAGGTATGTATAGAATCAGCCTGATAGTGCCAGTATAGCACTGGCTTTAGGTTATATACAAAAATCCTGGTGATTCTGATTTCTGTTTATTTCTGGCAACAATCTGGAAGAGTAATGGTGATTAAATGGTGTAGCTATTTAAAAAAACTGACCCACACATCCTACAAGTGTGTATAGGTGCCAGCTGAAAAAACATAGCAAGTACAAAATGAATACAGCTGCACACTAAATGCCATCAATGTATAAGGGAACTCTGGTACTGCATTACTGCTATATGAAAAAATGAGATTTTTTTCAAAATTGATGGCATTTAGTGTGCAGCTGTATCCATTTTGTATTTGCTATGTTTTTTCAGCTGGCACCTATACACACTTATAGAATGTGCGGGTCAGTTTTTTTAAATATTTGTAGTGAGTTTCTTTCTGACTGAGCACTCCGCCCTATAAACCAGGCTGTGTTCATGATCCTTATACCAGGAGTCCTAGCTGCCCAGGCATGGAGGTTAGTCCAGATAGTGGCATTTCAAGTTAGATTTTTTTTAGCTTAGCTGCCCAGACATGGATGGTTTTAACCTAGATAGTGGCATTTAGTTAGGTACCCGGAATATTAAGAAATATCTTGCCGTTGGTTTCCGGGCTTACATGCATTGGCCAATTCATAAACTAAAAATCTAATTTTTTCATATAGCAGTAATGCAATACAAGAGTTCCCTTATACATTGATGGCATTTAGTGTGCAGCTGTATCCATTTTGTATTAAATGGTGTAGTGTCTCCTAGAAGAAATCCTCTGATGATATCGTAGAGGGAAGCACAACCTCGCATGGCGCGTTGGTCTCAGCAGTCACTGTAAAAGTTTGGGGGGAGGAGCAAGTAGTGATATAATTTCCAGGTCTGTTGAAGGGTACATTAGATAGAAAAACTGAAAGTTTCCTAAAGAGGGACTGGGATTCATGGACAGCTATATTTAGGCTCAACATAGTAGCCACTTAGCGTGTGGCTTAATCAATGAGAATCCCAGGTCAAAAACAAGGGTCCAAGGGACCAATTCCTGGAAAATCTCATTATTATCATGAAAGCAGCAGATTTCCTGGGAGATGCATTGGTGGACACAATTTATGGCTTATAGCCCCCACATGCTCATTTTCAAACTTAGCCAAAAGAGCTCTTTGGGTTAAAAACTAGACAGGAGATTTTCATTCCAAATCCAGGTTCTGTGTTCTCCAATGTGAGGGCGACTTCCTCTTCACTTCTTCCCTAGACAAAATCTTGGAGAAGGCTTCAGACGCAAAGAAGCGGTTCTCACTATCTAATCTTCCAAAGTTTAAGAAACCCTTTCAGCCATCAAAGAAGAACAGACAAACCATGTCCCTGGGTCAGAGAGATTCAATTGGAAGGGATTCAGAAACAGAGGGAAGAGTTACATGAGGCATACAAATTTTCAGGTTTCCCCAGGGGATCCCACAGACGATGATGCCAGAACCTAGGTAGGTGGGAGACTGAAAATGTTCCTTCCTGTCTGGGAAAAGATTTCGTTAAGCCGGTGGGTCTTGGATACTGTGGGGATGGTGGGTTCAAAGTTAGAGTTTGGTATCCTCTCCCATAAAGGTTCATAGTTACGGAAAAACCAGCACTCAGATAATTCAACTGGCCCTACAAAGGGAAGTCTTGTCGCTAATAGAGGAAGGAGTGCTTTCCCCAGTTTCAAAAGGAGATATAGGAAAGGGGTTTTTGCAATAAAAATAAAGCTGGACCTAACTTTCAGGATGATCATAAACATAAAAAAGTTAAATAATTTTCTAATAAGAAAACATTTCAAAATAGAAACAATTGGTTCAGCAGTGAAACTTCTGATCTCAGGATGCTTTATGGCAACCATAGATCATTTCCAAGATGCCTATTATCCCTCCTGATATTCCAAACCACCAGAAATATCTCAGAGGTGTTGTCTACATTTAGGGATATCTGACACACCTGCAGTTCCAGGCCCTTCCCTTTGACCTCTCAATGGCCCCAAGGGTATTCACAAAGTTAGTGGCATCTACCAGACTGCGCTGCTGCTGTGACATGCATTTCAACAGTCCAGCAATGAGTTCACCTGAGGTCACTTCTCATGGTACCCTCTGTGTGAGCCACCAGCTGTGACCTCGGGTGAGCTCTGTACCAGACTGTCGGACTGCGCTGCCGCCGTGACACGCAGTATGACAGTCCGGCACTGAGTTCACCTCAGATCACAGCTGGCGGCTCACTTAGTGGGTACCATGAAAACCAACAGAAGAGACCTCAGTTGAACTGAGTACCAGACTGTTGGCAGCGCTGCCGCAGTGACATGCAGTGAGACTGTCCACCACTGAGTTCACCTGAGGTCACTTCTGGCAGCTCCCACGCTGCTCTTAGTGGGTCCAGAGTGTCACAGTGAGTGGTCATGTGTTCTAATATCACCGCTCACCATGGCCTCCAGATGTAGCATAGCTGGGATCATTGTGGAATGTCATACAGATTACGATGGAACTCCGGGGTGTTTAAGGGATTAATACATTGGTGAAAGAGGGCATTTTTTAAACTATTATTTAAAATAAAAATGTTTTGTGTGTTTGTGCTTTTTTCTTTTTATTTAAAGGGTTGGTAATAAGGGGGCTCATAGACACCTCTCCATTGCCAACCCAGGGCTTGATGGGAACTGTTATTTTTGACAAATCGCAGCTGACATCAACCCTATATATTACCCCAATTTCCACTGCACAAGGGCAATCAGAATGAACCAGGTAAAGTGGCACAATTGGTGCATCTAATGGATGTGCCAATTGTTGTGTGGCTGCGGGCTGCTAGCTTTAGACTGAGGAAGGCCAAATGACCATTGACCTCCCCAGTCTGAGAATACCATTCCCCAGCTGTCTCTTTTACCTATGCTTGTTATCACAAATAGGCGGGGGACCAAACGTCATGTTTTCTTTTTTTTTTTCACTTCGCCTGCCAATCACAGTAATGCCTGTAGAAAAGATGGCTACAACATTACAGTGATTGGCAGGCAATCCCCGCATATTTAGTAGCTCAAAATCAGGTGCCAAACATGGGGAGGGGACTCACGAGTTGAATACCAAAGTACTCAACAAGTAACGAATATCCAAAATACCTTTATATTCATTCGAGTAACAATTAGTGCAGAATACATTCGCTTGTCACTACTTAGGACACATATGGCAAACAGATAATGCAAATGCAGTGCGCATGTGATCAAACAGTCATGAATGGAGGAGAGTTCTTTAAGCAAACAAACTCTAAAGCTGGATGATGTACCCCCTCAGTTATTGATTTTATTTTTTAATAAACTCAGTTGATTGCAAATGCTTTCATATAAGTAGTTATTAATTAATGCTTTCCTTTTTTCTTTACACTGAACTGTATAGCTATTTTTTTTAAACGCAAATATAGAAACCTTAAAAATACTAAATATTAGCCCTTGCTAGCTGCACAAAAAGTAAGAAATTGAACAGTTTTTGTTAGAATTGCATTTTTGGTACGATAATGCATAAAGTTCAATATTATCATAGTCCAACATTTGTGAATGGAATGAATCCAAGGGGCCACAGGTACTAAAAATAAAATTCAGGAGTGTAGGCAGGGTCACAGAGCTAAGACATAGTTACAGAAGGAAACACCTCCCAACTTTTAAAGATAGACCAAGAGATATCTATTGAGGGATGTACATAGTAATTCTAATCACAATGAAGTGTTACTCAGTGTTCTCACACATTATGATACCCATTTAATGGCTCTAGTACAGTATTATAAAGAAACTAAATGCATAATATGATACCCAAACAGTGAATTCTCCCATACAATTCAACTACTGACATATAGTATGATCATCCTACAGTGCCCACAGCAAAATATAATGCCCTCATAGTGCCCAAACATGGTAAGGTGTACCCATAGTGCCCTTAGCAAAGTATTAGGGTACGTGCCCACGATCAGTGTTCACAGTGTTTTTGGATGCTGCATGCTTCAGCTGCGATGTACAGTACAAACACAGAGGATAGGATTTATAGAAATCCCATGCCCACTTTGCGCGTGCGGCCCGCAGCGAAAATTGACCTGTACTGCGGCTTTCCAAGCCGCAAGCATGTCAATTATTTGCTGTGGAGTCACAAGTGTCCTCCGTAGAGAGAACACAAGTGAGAGACCGCAATGCCCTGAACTCTGATCATCTGCACGGGCAGCTGCGGTCTCCTGCGCTCTCCTGCAGAGGAGACTCACTGCCCCATAGGTCAGGACCGGCCGCGTCCAGGACGCAGCTAGTCCTGATCATGGGCAAGGTGCCTTTATTCCCTCATAGTGCCCAAACATGTTATGATGTGCCCAGAGTGCCCTCAGCAAACTATGAGGCTCTCATAGTGCTCAAACATGGTATGATGTGCCCACAGTTCACTCAGCAAAGTATGATGCCCTCATAGTGCCCAAACATGGTATGATGCCCTTATGTCTACCCTACAGTATGATGGCTCCCTTTTAGTTTCCCCTCACAAGTAAATAGAAAAAATACTCACCTAGTCTTATTACCCTGATGCACTGCATTGGTCTGTAAAGCATGTGCACTGAGCAACACAGCGGGAACAATCTAGTGATATCATTGCACCTGTTGTCCTGAAACTTAGATGAACAGGCTGAAAGATGGAGGAGGGAGCGCATACAGGGGGTTCAACTCCACCTGGGTGGAGGGCAGTGTACTTGGCACTGAGGCCCCCAACCCATGAGTTCCATAGTTGTAGTGTAGTGTGCTCCTCTTAGCAATATGCCACTGGCTTACCCCTCGAGTACAAAGAGCGCTAAGGAGGCCACAGTGATATATTGGTTTTTAAGATTACTTTCTTACATGCCACAACGCGTTTCGATATACACAATATCTTCATCAGGTGGATATAAAGCGAAGTTTGGGGAGTATTATTTAAAAGGGCCAGTGTGATTTCATTGGTTAGCAACAGATTGATTGAAATATTAACCCTTAATCACATTAACCCCTTAAATGGACAATGAATAATATAAAAACCTGTAAAAAAAAATGACATTTAAATCACAATTGTAAAGAAATAAAATAAAATCAGCAATAATAATAATATAACCTTACACGATCCTCCTAAGATCAAACACAAAACGGATAAAAATATGAAGACATAAAATTAATAAAAATGGATATAAATATTCATGTATATATATAAATTCCATACCCATGTATATACGTACAGATTTAATGAAAATACTTTTCAAAAAAAGAAAGAAGGGAGGGTCTTAATGAAAATACTTTTCAAAAAAGAAAGAAGGGAGGGTCATTCTTTGGAAAACGCTTCCTAATAGTGGATTGTGGGTAGCCATCCATTGATTTACAACAACTAAGTGCATTTGCCAGCACAATAGGTGCTGTTACTCCCTTGGGAAAAACCCAATCCATGGGTTCAGTTGATTAGAGAACTCCAAAATCAATGTTTGGCTACATTTTCAATCCTCAGGTTCAAACCCTCGGGATGTAAAGTCCCTAATTTGAAAATCCAATAACTCTCCCGTTTAATGAGTCTTTCAAAACGGTCAGACCCAGAGTTATGTATGTGATTAATGATTAGTAGTAGTAGACCCTCCCTTCTTTCTTTTTTGAAAAGTATTTTCATTAAGACCCTCCCTTCTTTTTTTTTTAAAAAAGTATTTTCATTAAATCTGTATGTATATACATGGGTATGGAATTTATATACATACATGTATATTTATATCCATTTTTATTAATTTTATGTCTTCATGTTTTTATCCTTTTTGTGTTTGATGTTAGGAGGATAGTGTAAGGTTATATTATTATTGCTGATTTTATTTTATTTCTTTACAATTGTGATTTAAATGTAAGTTTTTTATACAAGTTTTTATATTATTCATTGTCCATTTAAGGGGTTAATGTGATTAATTAAGGGCTAACATTTCAATCAATCCGTTGCTAACCAATAAAATCACACTGGCCCCTTTAAATAATACTCCCCAAACTTCACTTGATATCCACCTGCCGAAGATATTGTGTATATCGAAACGCGTTGTGGCATGTAAGAAAGTAATAAATCTACAAAACCAATATATCACTGTGCCCTCCTTAGCGCTCTCTCAGACCGTGCTCTTTGTACTCGTTGTTTTTTTTTTTCCGCTGTTAGATTCACGGCAGGAGCTGCTTGTTATCGGAGGTTAGATCACAACTAGCACCAGTGACGTCCATCATCCCTAGTGACCTGTCAAATGACCGGCTTCCAAGGATCCCGTCCCTCCGGATGGACACTACGGGTTAACGTCCTGGCAGCGCATTAACATCATACTCTCGTCCTACACCATGGTTGTGCAAGGTCTGCACAACCACATCAGGTGAGCAGTTTCTAACACCTTTCCTTATCGGTTTCTCATAGATCCTTCACATGCGCTCCTTTGTTTAAACTCTTTACTGGCTTTACCCCTAGGACAGATATTTTCCCCACAGTACTAAACCACTACATATGGTAACTAAGCAAATCTGTATCTTGAGAAATTACACATATGGTCCCTCAAATTCAAAAGCTATTTCTATTTTAAAAATGTTTAAAAGTAGAAAATGATAAAGGCAAATATTGAGTAACGTAGCACTGACATATTTTATTATTCAGAAATGCTTTCAAAAATGGAAGTGTTCATAGTTTAAGTTTTAGCAATTCACAAAATACAAAGTGAATGTATAAAACAAATATCTAAATCAAATCAATATTTGGCGTAATCACTGTTTGCCTTTAAAACAGCATCAATTCTTCTAGCTATACTTGCACAAAGGCAGGGATTTTGTAGAATTATAGTCAGGTGTATGAGTAACCAATTATAGTGATAATCATCATTTTCATATGTAGGTTAAAACAATCATTAAAGGGGTTTTCCTGCCTTGGGGTTAAAACCTGGAATCACACGAAGAGAGAGAAGAATTTAAGCAAGCCTACATCCACACAAGATTTGATGTTTGGAAAAAACGAGATCCTTTCAAAGCTTTGTACCTAGAACAGTTGATGCTGTTTTGAAAGCAAAAGGTGGTCACCGCTATAGGCAAATTATAATGGGGCCTGAAACTCCAGGGTGCCCATGGCCCAGATTGCCTTCATTATAATGTTTTTTGCAGCAACCCATACTCACCTCACTCCTATTCCCTCCGGTCAAGGAGCTTTCCTGGAACTACACTGCTGGCAGTACAGAACGGCTGCACAGCTCCAGGGCAGCACCCGTCGCCAGCACAATGATATTGTCAGAAAGCACTGGCACCAGTGCCAACATGTACTGTATGTGATGGCATCAATACATCGTGGAGTCTGGTGGACCAGAAAAGAGCAGCGGGGGAATGAGAGCGAGGTGAGTATGTGGTTTTATTATCTAAAAATGTGTATCTGATGGGTATCAAATGTATATACTGTTATGGGGAGCTATGTGGGGGCTGATGCTGTATATAGTGGTCTATGTGGGAGCGCATACTGTATATAGAGGCTATGTGGGGGTGCATGCTGTATATAGGGGCTATGTGGGGGGCTCATACTGTATGTGAAGAGGCTGAGTGTGGGCTCATACTGCTTATAGGGAATGCTGTATGTGGGTTCATACTTAATATAGGGGGCTTATACTGCATATAGGGGCTTGATGGGGTCTCATATAGCTATGTGGGAGCTCAAACTATATATAGGGGCCATGTGGGGGCTCAAACTGTATATAAGGGGCTCTGCTTGGTCTTATAATGTATATAGGGAGTTTAGTTTTGTGTGTGGTCTCATACTGTATATAGGGGCTATGTGGGGCTTATGTTCTATGTAGGGGGGATGTGTGTGGGATCATACTGTATATGCCTGTATACTGTGTATATTTATGCCTGTTATCACCATGGACTTTGTGCTATTTTAATGGAATGAAATAAAAGCCTTATTTTTATACCTTACCTTACCTGGATGTTGATGCTGGATGTGCTTTCTTTGTTTTCTGAATATGGCCAACACTCATATTTCCTTGCACCATTAGATCTATGTGGCCTCTCCATCAGGTTCATTGAGCTGGATATTTTTCTTATTTCTTCTGATTGTATATAGGAGGCTATGTGGGGGCTCAAACTGTATATAGGGAGTGCTGTGTGTGGGCTCATACTGTATATAGGGGCTGTGTGTGGGCTCATTGTATATAGGGTATGCTGTCTGTAGGCTCATACCGTATATAGGAAGTACTTTGTGTTGGCTCATACTGTATATAGGGACTATGTGGGGGCTCATACTGTATATAGGGACTATGTGGGGGCTCATACTGTATATAGGGACTATGTGGGGGCTCATACTGTATATAGAGGCTGTGTGTGGGCTCATATTGTATATAGGGTTTGCTGTCTGTAGGCTCATACCGTATATAGGAAGTACTTTGTGTTGGCTCATACTGTATATAGGGACTATGTGGGGGCTCATACTCTATATAGGGAGTGTTGTGTGTGGGCTCATCTTTTGCATAAGCAAAAAAAGACAGACTTCTGCACTTCATAACAATAATAATATTTAAATGGGGATGCCACTGTAGCAAAATGTTCACTTTGCATATTACAAAGCATTCTTTCAAATTATATTTTAATATCTTCTTATGAGTTTGCTGAAGACATAAATAACAGCCAAGGGAAAAAGGAATATCTACATAGAAGAGATTTATGGGTTGGATTTTTTTCAATATTAAAATGAGATTGAACTGTAGTGAATACATTCTGTACATGTGTGAAACAAACTTTTCCAAAGTAAAAAAAAATGAAGCAATCATTTATTTTTTCTTAATTGTATTATAGTTTATGAAGTACATTCTCGCATAATTTATGCAAAATATAGAGCATTGGCTTCTTTATCTAACACAAGCATATCCTGTGCTACTGTATTATTATTCTGGAATCTACAAGTATCAGCTTATATCACGGCTTTTTGCATCTTGTAAAAAATAATATTAAATATCAGAGACATAGCTAGGGGATTGGTTGGGGGGAATTCCTGAGAGGGCCCCTAACCAGGGAACCCTGACTACAACTATGGGGGTGCATCCTAAAGCTCCCCTTGCACGTGTGGCACATTCTGTTTTACCCATCCGTGTGTACATGTGTGTCATCTGTATGTCATCTGTGTGTCATCCTTGTGTGCCATCCGTGTGACACGTACTGGGGAAAAAAAACCGCATGAATATGAAATTAATTGTGTGAATGTGTAAAAGGTTTGAAATGCACCAATTCTGGTGCTTCGCCTCGGGTCTTATTGATTGTCCTGGTGCAGTGACAATTGGGGTGATGGTAATTAGGGTTGCTGTCAGCTGTGTAGTGTCAGATGGCATCAAGCCCAGCCCTGGTGTTAGTAATGGAGAGGCATCTATAAGACACCTGTATTACTAACCCAGTAAGTAAAATGAAAAAAAAAAACACATACACAAAAATAGTTTATTTTAAAAAAAAACACTCCCAACACTTTCCCTGGTTCACCAATTTATTACAATACAAAACCCATACAGATCACCCATGGTCTAGGGAATCTGATGTAGTCCACAAATGTATTTTTTTATTTATCTCTTCTTATGTTTTTCAGGTTTTCATTTGTGGACCGTGTCCCTGGATTACATCGGACCTGCCTGTTTTTGTTTGTTTTTTAAAAAATTGGTGAATCAGGAAAAGAGTCGGGGAGTGTTTTATAAAAGAAACTATTTTTGTGTGTGTTTTTTTTTTCTTTTTACTTAGGGTACTTTCACACTTGGGTTCAGCGCAGTCCATCACTATGGAGAATAGCGCAGTCCGTTAATGCACTGCGCTATTCTCCATAGACTTGTATGGACGACGCACTGTAATGCAAGTGTCAGCGTTGCATCCGCTGGACGACGCAGCGTCATTATTTTGACGCTGCGTCGGCCGGAAGGAACGCAGCGTGTAACTTTTTTGGAGCGGTGGAAACCTTTATTTTTTACTGCATATGCTCATTTTTTTTTTTTTTTTAAATCACAGAAACTTTATTTTGTTTCTCGGTGGCCGAACATTCAGCTGAGCACCTGGCCGCCGGCATGTGAGAGCGCTCAGCTAAGCGCCCGGGCGCCGGCATGTGAGAGCACTCAGCTGAGTGCCCGGCCGCCGGCATGTGAGAGCGCTCAGCTGAGCACCCAGCCACCGGCATGTGAGAGCGCTCAGCTGAGCGCCCGGCCGCCGGCATGTGAGGGCTCTCAGCTGAGCGCCCGGCCGCCGGCATGTGAGGGCTCTCAGCTGAGCGCCCGGCCACCGGCATGTGAGAGCGCTCAGCTGAGCGCCCGGCCACCGGGTGATCAGCTGATCATTCACAATAGTGTGCTGCCGGTAAAACTGTAAAGAAGAAAAAAAATAAATAAATAAATAAAAAAAAAAAAAGCTTTCCGTTGTTTTGTACGATCTGTTGCATCCGTTGTGCCATTATATGCAACGCATCCGCTGCATCCGTCACACAACGCAATGCAACGGATGTCGTTCAACGCAAGTGTGATACTAGCCTTACTGAGTTAGTAATGGATGTTTCGGATTTATGCCATTCCATAAATAACACCAGGGCTTGATGCCAGCTGATACTACACAGCTGACATCAACAACAAAAACCCTTACTCTGATTGCCACACACCAGAGCAATTAGTAAAAGTGAAAACGTTGTGCCAGAATTGGCACATCTAATGTGATACTCGACTTCTGGGGTGGCTTTGGACTGGTATTTTTTTTTAAATCAGATACTTTTTTATTAAAACAGAATACATATAACAGAATAACAAATCGGCATCCAAATTAAGTTTATCACATCTATTACCCCTTTAACTCCCCCTCCCGCCCCCTCCCCCACCCCGGCAGCAACACTTCTCCCCGATACTACATCCCATTTAGTACACACTTAGAATACCCTCCAACTGTAGTATAGCAACCATCCCGTTGTGCAGGAGGAACAACTAGTAACACAAATAAAACAAAACACACACATCAGAGGTCTCCGATGGCTATCCCGATCCCAGACCAGTTTACTGGTCCATCACTCGTCCTATTCGCATTGCAGCCAAGGAGACCATAGCTTCTCAAACATTTTAACATTCCCCCTTCTTTGATACACTCCCTGTTCCAGCTGAAGAATACATTTCACCCTTTTAATGTACTCTCCCCTGGTCGGGGGGTCTTTTTTAATCCAGGACCTGGCGATTAGCTTTCTTGCCATATACAGCAGCCTAGCAATGGCAATTTTCATAGTATTTTCCACCCCAAGCTCCTCAACATATCCCAATATGCATAGCAATGGTTCCCTGGGAAGGACACACCCATATATTCTTCCTATCTTGTGGATAACCTTAGTCCAAAAGGAGACCAGTCTCGGACAAGACCACATCATGTGAAAAATACCTGCGTCAGATCCCTTACACCTTGGACACTCCGAATTCCTTTTCAACCCCATTTTAAACATCAGTAAAGGATACCTATATACCCGGTGAATCACGTATAGGTGAGATAGTCTGGCCGGTTCGCTCATGGAAAGTTTAGGGACATACTCTAAGATACTCTCCCACACCTCCTCCGTTATCGGCCCAACATCCTCCTCCCATTTAGATTTAGTTTTAATTGGGTAGTCTAAAAAAAAGGTATGTAATATATCTTTATACGTGTCAGAAATGATCCCTTTAGTGCTTCCTCCCCCCTTACACACATACTCCAGTACCAGGTCAGTCTGTAAGTCCACACTTTTTTTAGCCGCTTGGGCTGCAATCGCATGTTTTAATTGACTGTAGTGGAGCCAACCAGACGCTGGTAACTGAAACTCACTCTGTAACTGTGGGAACGATTTCAGAATTCCTCCGTCCAATATCTGATGCATGTACATTACACCCTTGCGTCTCCATTCCTCAATATTCCCCATTTTCTGAATCTCCGGGAGATTACTGTTATCCCAGATAGGTGTAAACTTAGTTAACCGGGTCACCCCTCTCACCCTTTTCAGCCTATCCCAGGTCTTGTTTATAAGTGCCATTGTAGGAGACGTTCCACCCAAGATCTCCACCGCACCATCCTCTAGTCCCATTACCAATAGACTTCTACCCACTATGTATTCCAGCACTTCTTTAATGCCCCCATCTTTCTCTCGATCACACCAGCCCCTGAGGTGTTGACATTGCGCAGCTATATAATACAATTCCGGATTTGGGATTGCTAGACCCCCCTCATCTTTCGGCCTTTGTAAAGTCTCTATTCGCACCCTAGGCTGCTTTTTACCCCACACCAGGTCCCTAAACAGCGACTTTATTCCTTTAAATCTTTTCTTTGAAATACAAACAGGGGCATTGTGCAGTATGTATAGGAGTTTAGGCATTACTACCATCTTTAGTAAATCAACCCTTCCAACAACTGACAAATGTAGCTTGTTCCAGGCATCCACTTTGGCTCTCAATTTTTTAAGAAGCGGCCATAAGTTCACCTGTATGTATTTTTCTACTGGCAGAGATATCTAGATACCTAGATATTTAAATTCGTCCACACTCTTCAATTTGTTAGCCCCAGTATCATCATTTGTCCAGGTTACTTCCCCATCCACTTTAAAGAGGCTCGATTTAGACCAATTAATGGTCAGTCCCGAAACTTCTCCAAATTTCTCTATTATCTGCATGGCATGATCCAATGAGGCTGACGGATCCCCCAAGAAAAGTGATAAATCGTCAGCATAAAGAGCTATTTTCTCCTCTAAGTTTCCATACCTAAATCCATGGATCCCCTTCGATTTCCTAATGGCCGCCACCAGAGGCTCTATTGCAATAGCAAATAGGAGCGGCGATAATGGGCAGCCCTGTCTCATTCCCCGGTGCAACTCAAACGCTGAGGAGGTCATACCGTTAACTCTAACTTTAGCAGTAGGCCTATTATACAACAGCTGCACCCACTTTACAAACCGTGGGCCAAAACCCATATGTTGCAACACTTTCCACAGATACCCCCACTCAACACTATCGAATGCTTTCTGGGCATCTAGCGAAGCGATCACCCTCCGGCCAGGGTTGTCAGGCGGCAACTGTAGATTAAGATATAATCTCCTGATATTAGCAGCTGTCGACCTATTGGCCATGAACCCTGATTGGTTCATATGTATTAGGTTAGATATAACTCCAGTCAGCCGGTTTGACAACACCTTAGCCAGAAGCTTCACGTCCGCTGTTAATAACGAGATTGGTCTATATGAGTCTGGCAGCCTCGGATTTTTATCCTCCTTAGGAGTTACTACTATTATTGCTTCTCTCATAGATTCAGGCAATACACCTTCCCCCTCCGCCACCTCAAAGACTTTCAATAGTTTGGGTAATAGGATTTCTTCTAACTGTTTATCAATTTCAACTGGTAGCCCGTCTGCTCCCGGTGCCTTGTCATAGTTCATGCCATGCAGAGCGCCCTCCAGTTCATCAATAGTAATAGGTGACTCCAGTTTATCTCTATCCGCCACAGACAACACCGGAAGCTCACCTCGCTCAAGAAATGAGTCCACCTCTTCCACCCTCATCTCTCCACTAGAAGAATATAGCGTGCAATAGAAATCTTTAAAGACCCCAAGGATCTCCTCAACCTCAGTGACCTGTGTCCCCTCCACCGTGTCCATACTATGCACAAATGAACTACTCCTTTGAGCTGCAGCTATGACCGATAACAGATGACCAACTTTTTCCCCCTCCTCATAAAAATGCAATTTTTGGAATGCCTGCTTCCTTACCGCCTTCTCCAAAAGCATCTTATTAACCTATTCATGCGCCTGCCTAAGATTTTGCTTCGCACCTGTAGTATTACTCCGAATTGCTTCCAGCTCTGCCTTATCTAAGGCCTCCAGGCTATCTTTCTCATCCTGCCTCGTCTGTGTTTTACGTTTACAGATATCCTTGAACAGGAGCCCCCTGAGGTATGCCTTCATCGCATCCCATACCACCATGGGACCAGTGCTACCCTCGTTGTGGATAAAGAATTCCCCGAGATCCCGTTCTATATTCCCCATATTAATATGACGGATCCATGCTGGATGAAGCTTCCACTCTCCCCTCCTTCCCCCCTGTCAGGGTCCCATGTCGTATGGACACTAGAATCGAGCTATGATCTGAAATCACTCTTGTCAGATATTGCACGTCGCCAATCATTGCATCCATCAGATCACTAGCTAGAGCCATGTCAATGCGGGAAAGAGTGTTATGTGAAGCCGAATAACAAGAGAAGCAGGATACCCTACCATTCCTCACTCGCCAGGCATCCACCATTCCAAGTTCCCCAATAAGAGTGCCAAACGAAGTCATCCAACTATCCTGGATACCTGGAGGTCTACTACTCCTATCCCAGTACAGATCTATCACATTATTGAAGTCCCCCACCAATAAAAAAGGGATTACTCCCCCCTTCTCAGAGAACTCCCTTATCTCCCTTAGTTTGGTGCACATATATGGAGGTGGTATATATATTGCAGCTATACACATGAGTCTACCAAATATTTTACACTTGACGGCCACACACTGTCCCTCTTTATCCACATACACTTCTATCTCTTCATATTGCACAGAGTTATGGATCAGCAGTGATACACCCCTTGCATAGTTGGAAAAGGTGGAATGATAGGCCTTCTGCACCCGTCTCCTATTTAAAACATGTGTTGTCTCCTTTGTTAGATGCATTTATAGTAGACATATCACTGACGGGTTCTGGTCTTGAACATATTTAATTATTGCCGCTCTCCTAGACCTATCTGATAACCCTCTAATATTCCAACTCAACACCTTAATTCTATCCCCCATTATCCCACCCAGTAAAACCATCAAACCTTGTAGTATCTCCCCATGCTGCCTCTACCCTACCCCTTTCCCCCCTCCCCCCCTGCTCCCCTCCCCTCCTGCTCCCCACCACTTCCTGTTTTTGAGTACTCCCGTGAAGCATCGGGTTTTCCAAACCTGGTCCATAATCCCTACTAAATTCCCCCCCACCTCCCTCGCCTTCCCCTCTTAGACACATTTTGAAACTTGGACTGGTATCTTTGAACAAGGAAAGGCCCAATAACCATGGACCTTCCCAGCCTGATAATATCAGCTCACAGCTGTCTGCATTTGTTGGTTATCAAAAATGGGGGACCTCACAATGTTTTTTCTTTTAATTATTAATTTATTTGGTTAATAGCTGTAAATAGCTGCAAATACTCAGTTGCTACTGCTAGGGCCATATTTTTTTTTTGTTTGATGCACACTACATCCGATCACACTGTTGTTACACCCAGTTCGCGCCATTCAAACACTGCAAGCGGCTCACACTGGGATAAGCACTGAGCATACCTGAGCACAGCGATGCCCACACGAATGGTTTGCACACATAAAGCACTTGAACTCTGAACCCGAAGGGGTTTTTTTGTACCGTCTCAGTTTGGTACGAACACCAAACCTCGGGTTCACTCACCTCTAATCAGGACTAGAGATTGGCGAATCTGCAGATGTTGGGGTTCGGTGGGTCTGCCTGGACTTAAAAAAAAAGTCCAGTTCGGGACCAGACTTGATCCAAATAAGACCCTAGATGCCGCATACCATATAATCTGAGGGACCCAAACTTAAGTGTTATAAAATATATGCTCTCATACTTGTCATTGGAAGTTCAACATGAAAGCTCATGTCATGGCAAAGAATTCTTTGATGATCTGAAAAAATGGTGGTGGGAGTGTTATAGTTTGGGGTTGCGTGAGGGCTGCTAACTGTGGGGAGCTAAAGCTGAGTGAGGGAGCCATGAATTCCAATATGTACCGTGATGTACTGAAGCAGAGAATGATAACATCCTTTCAGAAACTGGGCCACAGGGTAGTATTCCAACATTACGACCCCAAACATACCTCCAAAATGACCATTACCTTCATTAGCTTTCTGAAAACAAAAATATTTTCTAACATTTTTACAAGACTGAGTTTCATAGAACATTTTTAAACCCATAATATGAAAGTAAGATATAACTTTCATTACAAAATCTTCTGATTTACTTATATTAATTTATGTAAAAATGAATACACCACACATAAAAAAACTACTACATCTAGTATTTTGTATGACCTCCATGATTTTTAAGGCACCACCAAGTCTTCAAGGCATGGAATAAATAAGATGATGATATATTTCAACATTTATCTTCTTATCTTGTTCCATTCTTTAAAAACGACCACTTTCAGAGCTGGAGGCTGGATGGAGAGTGATGCTCAACTTGTCTCATCAGAATTTCCCATAGGTTTTTTCTGACGGTCTCAGACCAGGAGACATACTTGGCCACTAAATCGCTTTCATCCTGTTCTCCAGAATGCAACAGCAGCCTTAGATGTGTGTTTTGGGTTATTGTCATGATGGAAACATGCACGTCTATCAGGACATGGAGTGATGGCAGCATCTTCTCCTTCAATATAGAGCACTACATCCGGGAATTCTTGATTCCAGTAATAAAATGTAGCTCCCCGATACCATGAGCACTCATACAGCTCCACATAAGGACACTACCACCACCATATTTCACTGTAGGCACCAGACATTTTTTTTGTACTCCTTACCTTTGTGACATCATATAGTTTTGAAGATATTAGTGACAAAAACATTTATCTTGGTCTCATCATTCCACAGCATACAGTCTCAGGCAGGGCCGGATTAAGGTTGGTGGGGGCCCCTGGGCAGAAAATCTGGTGGGGGCCCCATAACGTTAACATTTTTAGCCATAACAGTAGAGCGCGAACTGTAGCATTTAGATAGAAATCCAATGAACATTTATCCTGTTCTGCCACATTCAGATTTACAGTACTACAATACAGACACAGTCCAGGATCACTCACAGCCGTCACTTATACACGGAAAGTAGAGTTAAGGCTGCTTTACACATTTCGATCTCGTATGCGATCACACACGCCCCCATCATATGTGCGGAACAGGCAATTTGTTGCCCGTGTCGCACAAACGATTACCCCATCACATGTACCTTCCAAACGACCTCGCTGTGGGCGGCGAACATCCACTTCCTGGAGTGGGAGGGACATTCGGCGTCACAGCAACGTCACACAGCGGCCGGCCAATAGAAGCGGAGGGGCGGAGATGAGCGGGGCGTAAACATCCCGCCCACCTCCTTCCTTCCGCATTGCCGGCAGTACGCAGGTAAGCTGCAGTTCATTGTTCCCGGGGTATCACACGGAGCGATGTGTGCTGCCTCAAGAACGATGAACAACCAGACGTTCAATTTTTAGAAAATGAACGACGTGTCAGCGATCAACGTTTTAACGCACAATCAGGGTCGCACGTAGCTGTCACACACTACAATATCACTAACGATGCCGGATGTGCGTCACTTACGACGTGACCCCACCGACACATCGTTAGATATATTGTAGCGTGTAAAGCTTTACTCACATTTTTTACTGATCCCAATGTTAAGGCAGCCAGGGCCGGCTCCAGGTTTTTGTGGCCTCCGGGTGAAAGAGTCTCAGTGGACCCCATCCACACACAGACACGCACATACACATACAGGCATACATATACATATTTGAAGACAAATTCAGAAAAATACATATAAACAGACAAATATATGCACAGTCATATACACTGACATACATGCAGACACAGACGCATTAGGGGTCGTGCGCACGTTGTGTAATTCCATGCATTTACACTGCGTATAGCACTGCAGTGTAAATGCATGCGTTCTGCGTCCCCTATACAAGCTATGTAGATTGTGCATGATACGCGCGCACGTAGCTTTTATGAACGCAGTGATTTGGGTGCTAAAATGTTGACCCAAATCTGTGCGTTCATAAAATGAGCATGTCAATTATTCCGTGCGCTATGGATGCAGCTCCCCTCTGTCTATGGTGGGGGAAGCAGCCATAGCGCATGAAATCGGATTTTCTGTACAGAAAAACTGCATCCATTATGCAGTGTTTCTGCAGCGATTTGACGCGCACATATGCTGTCAAATCGCTGCAGAATATTCAGCAGTTACGTGTGCATGAGCCTTTACAGGTATTAATATGGGGAAGTCGCCAGCAGCCTCACTCACCTCTCCCGCTTGTTTCCGTCCAGCTCCTTCAGGACATGTGGCTGTGTTTCACGATGGCTGTCACGAACAGACATGACTGCACACTGACAGCACTGCTGTATATACATCACAGGAGGGGCAGAGGGCATAGACATTACTGGAGTGGCAAACAGCTCTGGTGGTGTACTCATTACTGCGATGGGTGACATAGCGCTCTGGGGGACCCATATAGTTCTGGGGGGGGGCGCACAGACTGCTCTAATTCATATATACACACACACAGTACTGCTTCTTACACACACAGCTCTGACACACACACACTACAATGCACCCTCCACACACACACACACACACACACTACAATGCACCCCCTACACACACACACACACACAATGCACCCCACATCACCTTCTACACACACACAATGCACCCCACATCACCACACACTACAATGCAGCCCCACACACACACACACACTGCACCCCACATCACCTCCTACACACACACACAATGCACCCCACATCACCTCACACACACAATGCACCCCACATCATCTCACACACACACATAATGCACCCCACATCACCACACACACACACAATGCACCCCACATCACCTCACAAACACACACACAATGCACCCCACATCACCACACACACACACACACAATGCACCCCACAAACACACACACAATGCACCCCACATCACCTCTCACACACACAGAGAATACAATGCACCCCCCCATTACCCCTCCCCCCACATACAATACAATGCACCCCCCCATTAACCCTCCCCCACACACAATACAATGCACCCCCCCATTAACCCTCCCCCACACACAATACAATGCACCCCCCCATTAACCCTCCCCCACACACAATACAATGCACCCCTCATTACCCTTCCCCACACAATACAATGCACCCTCCATTACCCTTCCCCACACACACGATACAATGCACCCTCCATTACCCCTCCCCCCACACACAATACAACCCTCATCACCCCCTACACACACAAATTACACTGCCCCATCACTACACACTCCTCCCCCCTTCCTCGGAATACAGTACTCCTCCTCTGCCTGTCACAGAGCTGTGTTCCTTCACAAATGTTCCCCGTTGTGTCCTCAGCCCCTCCTCCCCTCCTCACTCATCCCCATTAATTACACCTGTCTCTTCAGCTCCTTCATGGAGCGCTCGCTTCCTCTTGTCCCCTGTGTGGCGCCTGCAGCACTGTGATGACGTCAGCAAAGTGCTGATCTCATCACGTTGCTGCACGTCGGGGGCGGGGCCGGGTCCCGGCGCGCTGTTCAAATGTATTTACGTCTGAAAGATGCAAATACATTTGAATAGGAACGGAAAGAGGAAGCTGCGGTCATCGGCTCTGCTGCGCTCCTCTACACTGGGTGCATGCCGAGCACAGCACACAGCAGAGCCGACAGAGCACAGCGCGCTGCCTCCTGCTAGTGTGCCTGGCATGTACACAGTGTAGAGGAGCGCAGCGGGGACAGCAGATACAGCGGCGCACTACACCGTGCCCCTGCTTCTAGGGAGGGGGAGGGAGGGGAGGGGAAGGAGGGGAGGGGAGGGAGGGGAGGGGAGGGGGGGCAGCTGCCCGCCCCTCGCTGGGTATGGCCGCTGCCCGCCCCTCGCTGGGTATGGCCGCAGCACATAGCAGGGAGCATTAGCACACCTGACCCCGGAAGTACAAGCGGCCGCTGGTACTTCCGGTGTCAATCAGCGTCCTGTGCCCGCAGTTTGTTTTTGCGTCTTAAAGACGCAGATACAAATAAATAGCGGTGCTTCAACACCCCGCGCCTCCCCCCCCCGAAAACACAGCTGATTTATTAGACTGTCTTTACGGAGGGGGAGAGGGTGTGAAGAAAAAAAAATGCTGACAGGTGCCAAGTATGGTGGGGGCCCCCTTAAAAGCTCTTTGTAATACTATTGTATGTACTGAGGATTTCGATAGCGTTAGGGCAATGACAACCAGAGACGAGTTCTTGGTGCAGAGATGTTTATAATATGTAACCAACGACAGGTACACAAATGGAACAAAACACAGTAGAACAATAACACAAGAAATACCTTCCAGGATCGGAGCGAAGGGAATTCCCGGGGCCACGCACCGGACTCCCCCAGGGAGACCACCAAGAGCGAACCCCTATACAGGGACTGTCTGGCAATCACCCCAGAAGGCCTAAATGCGCAGCAGCCGGGACACAAGGGGCAATAGGTAAAGTCCAAAAATGTCCGCACGGGATGAGAGTCCAGAGTGGTTACGAACCAGAAGGAACTGGGCAGAAGTGCTGACCAAAGACGGCAGACGGAGTCCGGGCACAGCTTGATGAGACCGGGTAAAGTCCAGAGTCGGTGTCGGTTGTTTTTCAGGAGGATCCAAATGTCAATCAGGAACCAAGAGCAGCAAAGCAGGAGCACACAGCAAGCAGTATACTCAGGCACTGGACTAAGCTTAGAGGCGGCCTTTTAAGCAGCTGGACAGGAAGTAGGGCAACAGAACAGCAAACTCCATGTTAACCGAGGGCAAGCTCTTTCAAAAGAGAACTGGAAATCCCGGAAGCCTGACAGTACTCCCCCCCCCCAGAAACGGCCTCAGGACGGATCAGGGCCTGGCTTGTCCGGGTACCGCCGATGAAACTGAGCAATCTTCCGGGGCGCCCGAATGTTACCCACCGGTTCCCAGGAATCGTCCTCGGGGGAGTACCCCTGCCAACGTACCAGATACTGAAGCCGATGACGATGGAGCCGGGAGTCAATAATGTCCTCAACCACGAACTGCTCCTCGCCGTCAACCATCACAGGCGGAGGAGGAGGCACGACACGACCATGAAACGTATTAGGGGAAACGGGTTTGAGGAGAGAAACATGAAAGACCGGGTGTACCTTTAAATGGTGCGGCAACCGCAGCCGACAGGCCACAGGGCTCACGATCCCGGTGATCTTAAACGGACCGATGAATTTCTGTCCCAGCTTCTGCGAAGGAACACCCAATCTCAGGTTTTTGGTGGATAACCACACCGAGTCCCCTACCTTATACATGGGTGCCTGTTTCCGGTGAGTGTCTGCCGACCTCTTGTAACGCTCCTGAGCCGAAGCCACAGTGTACTTTAGAACCTCCAGATTCTGTCGTAGCTCCATCAATCTGTCCTCCACCGCTGGCACCGAAACCGCAACCGGTGACCTAGGCAAAACATTCGGATGGTAACCCAAGTTAGCGAAAAAGGGCGTTACCTTAGTGGAGCTGCTCTGAGTGTTGTTATACGAGAACTCCGCCAAAGGAAGCATCTTCAACCAATCGTCCTGCAGATGGCTGACATAACATCGAAGGTACTGTTCCAGGGTTTGATTAGTCCGTTCGGTTTGCCCATTTGTCTGAGGATGGTATGCAGAAGATAAACAGACATCAATCTGGAGTGCCGAACAAAATCCCTTCCAGAACTTAGACGTGAACTGCACGCCCCGGTCAGAGATGATCTCATCTGGTACCCCATGCAAACGGAATATGTTCTGGATAACCAAATCCACTGTCTCTGCGGCTGAGGGAAGACCGGTACACGGAATAAAGTGAGCAGCTTTTGTCAACCGATCCACCACCACTAAAATGGTATTGTGACCGCCTGAGACTGGCAACTCCACAATAAAATCCATTGAGATGGATCCCCAAGGGCGAGATGGAACGGGTAACGGTTGGAGGAGTCCCGTAGGAGCCACACGAGGGACCTTGCACCGGGCACAAACCACACATGAGTGGACATAGTCTTTTACATCCTTTAAACAGGTAGGCCACCAGAAAAAACGGCTCAGAAATTCCTGCGTCTTCTGTACCCCCCTATGACCAGCCAACACGGAGTCATGGACCAACTTGAGAACCCGAAGTCTTACGGCCTCCGGGACATAAATACGTCGCTCTCTCAACCACACACCATTCCGGAGAACAAGAGTCACATCATTCGGGGGGGCAGCAAGAAATACGTCACCATCATAGGCCAGCTTGATGTCCTTCCACAAGTCCTGGTCCTGGATTACTCCAACGAAATTGGCATCTGATAACACGGTCTGAGACGGGGTTCCAGGCACGGAGTCCATGGCGTGGATTCGGGACAAGGCATCGGCTTTCCCATTACGTGAACCTGGACGGTATGTAACGATAAAATTGAACTGGTTAAGGAATAAGCTCCAACGGGCTTGCCGTGGAGACAGGCACCTGGCAGACTTAAGAAATTCCAGGTTACGATGATCTGTGAGTACTATCACTTGCTGCGCAGCTCCCTGTAAGTGGTGTCTCCATTCCTTAAAAGCTGAAATAATCGCCAACAATTCCTTGTCCGCAATGTCATAGTTCCTTTCTGCAGGGGACAACCGGCGAGAAAAGAAAGCACACGGATGCAAGAGACTCTTGTCCCCAGTCCTTTGAGAAAGGATTGCCCCTAATGCATAATCGGAAGCGTCGACTTCCACAATAAAGGGGAGTGCGGGATTCGGGTGTACTAGTATTGGCGCTGAGGTAAAACAAACCTTGAGACGATTGAAAGCTTCCTGGGCCTGGGCGGACCACACAAACTTCTGTCCTTTCTTGGTTAACAGAGTGATGGGACGGACGATCTCTGAAAAGTTACGGATAAAGCGTCGGTAAAAGTTGGCAAAACCGACAAAGCGTTGTACCTCCTTGATGTTTCCCGGTTCCGGCCAGTCTAGAATTGCTTGTATCTTGCCAGACTCCATGTTCAGTCCCTGAGGAGAGATGACATATCCTAAAAATTGTATTTGTGAGCAATGGAATTCGCACTTCTCCAGTTTAATGTGCAGGTGGTTATCCCTCAGACGGGTAAGTACTGTCTTGACGTGCTCCTGGTGTTCCTGTAGGGAATCAGAAAAGATCAGGATATCATCCAGATAAATCACCATGAATTGGTCCATTATATCCCTAAAAATATCATTGACTAGGTGTTGGAAAGCCGCAGGAGCGTTACAAAGTCCAAAAGGCATCACTAGGTACTCATAATGTCCATACCGACATCTGAACGCTGTCTTCCACTCATCTCCGGGACGTATGCGGAGTAGATTATATGCCCCACGGAGATCCAATTTAGTGAATATCTTTGCCTGTTGGACTCTCTCCAATAGTTCAGGAATCAACGGTAACGGATACCGGTTCCGGATGGTTATCTTATTTAGTTCCCGGTAGTCAATACAAGGTCTCAGAGTCCCCTCTTTCTTTTTCACGAAAAAGATGGGTGCCCCTGCTGGTGAGGTAGAAGGGCGAATAAATCCCTTGGCTAGACTTTCATCGATGTAATCCTTTAGTGCTTCTAGCTCAGGTGCCGCCAACGGGTAGACATGACCAAACGGGATCTCCGCCCCTGGGAGTAAGTCTATGGGACAATCATACGGTCTATGCGGGGGAAGCCGATCTGCTTTTCTTTTGTCGCATATATCAGCGAAGTCATGATAAACCGGGGGTAGAACAGGTACCTGTACAGTGCCCTCCGCATTCGGTGTTACTGGAACCGGTACAGTTGGACTAATGGTCGGACCACTCTGCGGTGGGAAGGATATTTCCTTAGTCTCCCAATCGATGACTGGATTTGTAGACCGTAGCCACGGAATTCCTAAAATAATCGGAAAATGGGGAGAAGAAATCAAAATGAAAACAAGGGTCTCCTGCTGACCTGGCTTCATCACACATTCTAGGGGTACTGTTTCCCGATCAACTGGTCCAGAAACTAACGGAGATCCGTCTACCGTCTCCATGGTAACCGGTGAGGATCTTTGTTGAGTCCGGATACCGTGTTTCCTGGCAAAAGAAGAGTCCATGAAATTACCCCCTGCCCCAGAGTCTATCATAGCAGATGTAGGTATTAACTGTCCCTCCCACCGGATCTGAAGGGGAAGCGAGCAATGGGTGTATTTCCCTTCTGAGTCCTTAGGTGATGTTGACATTACAGTCAAGGGAAATACCGCATCCAGGTGTCCACTTGCCTCAGAGATATCGGACTCTGCGTCCGTGTTGTCACACTCTGCCATGGCTGCCAATACCTTATTTGGGCGATTTGGACGTCTCGGGCAGTCAATCAAGAAATGGTCCGATTGACCGCAATAGAAACACAAACGCTCACGGAGCCGGTGTTCACGACATTCGTTGGTCTCTCGCTTTTGCAGAGAGTCCACTTGCAAAGGAACGTCCTCGGCCTCCCGTGGCGTCCTGAGAGCGGGTTCTCTGGAAGGAAACGCAAAGTTGGTTACCCGGTTTACAGCTGCCCATTTTTCCTGTCTACGTTCCGTCAAGCGGGTATCAATACGCACACAGTGTTGGAGAAACAGTTCAAAATCCCCTGGAGATTCGGAACGAGCTAACTCGTCCTTGATGGTACCGGACAAACCTTTTCTGAAAACTGACAATAACGCATTGTTTCCCCAGTCGGTGTCTACCACTAACCTCTTGAACTCAGTGGCGTATTCAACGACAGACCGCTTTCCCTGACGTAAGGAAAGGAGAGCCGATTCAGCGGTAGCACGGCGATTCGGATCATCAAACATTTGCGCCATTGCGGTCAGAAAGTCATCCAGGTGATTTAAACGGATATCCCGATTCTCTATCATAGGATTAGCCCAAGCCAGTGCTCGTGAGGTTAACAACATGATTATACATAACACTTTTGACCGGTCAGAACGGTAATAATCAGCATGTACATCAAAAAACAGTATACACTGGTTAACAAATCCACGAAACTGACTACGATCACCACTGAAACGAAATGGGGGTAACCTAGGCATACCGGCAGCTGATACGGACGTAGTGGGGACGGCTTCCTGAGCCTCCACTCTGACTTGCAAATCCTGAATAGCCGGACCCAGTACCTGGTGATCATGGCCCAGCTGTGCCTCCACATCTCTAAGTTTAGTCTGCACCGCCTCCATCTCCTGCTGCAAGGAGTTAATCATGGAAAAAAGCTGATCTACTCGTGTCTCAGTCATTGCCCCAGCGAAATCCTTTTAGGGCCTGAGTATAATGTAATACTATTGTATGTACTGAGGATTTCGATAGCGTTAGGGCAATGACAACCAGAGACGAGTTCTTGGTGCAGAGATGTTTATAATATGTAACCAACGATAGGTACACAAACGGAACAAAACACAGTAGAACAATAACACAAGAAATACCTTCCAGGATCGGAGCGAAGGGAATTCCCGGGGCCACGCACCGGACTCCCCCAGGGAGACCACCAAGAGCGAACCCCTATACAGGGACTGTCTGGCAATCACCCCAGAAGGCCTAAATGCGCAGCAGCCGGGACACAAGGGGCAATAGGTAAAGTCCAAAAATGTCCGCACGGGATGAGAGTCCAGAGTGGTTACGAACCGGAAGGAACCGGGCAGAAGTGCTGACCAAAGACGGCAGACGGAGTCCGGGCACAGCTTGATGAGACCGGGTAAAGTCCAGAGTCGGTGTCGGTTGTTTTTCAGGAGGATCCAAATGTCAATCAGGAACCAAGAGCAGCAAAGCAGGAGCACACAGCAAGCAGTATACTCAGGCACTGGACTAAGCTTAGAGGCGGCCTTTTAAGCAGCTGGACAGGAAGTAGGGCAACAGAACAGCAAACTCCATGTTAACCGAGGGCAAGCTCTTTCAAAAGAGAACTGGAAATCCCGGAAGCCTGACAATCTTTTGGTGGGGGCCCCTGGGCTGGAGCCCCGTCTGCCCCGCCTATAATCCGGCCCTGATGCCGAGCACAGCACACAGCAGAGCCGACAGAGCACAGCGCGCTGCCTCCTGCTAGTGTGCCTGGCATGTACACAGTGTAGAGGAGCGCAGCGGGGACAGCAGATACAGCGGCGCACTACACCGTGCCCCTGCTTCTAGGGAGGGGGAGGGAGGGGAGGGGAGGGAGGGGAGGGAGGGGAGGGGAGGGGGGGCAGCTGCCCGCCCCTCGCTGGGTATGGCCGCTGCCCGCCCCTCGCTGGGTATGGCCGCAGCACATAGCAGGGAGCATTAGCACACCTGACCCCGGAAGTACAAGCGGCCGCTGGTACTTCCGGTGTCAATCAGCGTCCTGTGCCCGCAGTTTGTTTTTGCGTCTTAAAGACGCAGATACAAATAAATAGCGGTGCTTCAACACCCCGCGCCTCCCCCCCCCCCGAAAACACAGCTGATTTATTAGACTGTCTTTACGGAGGGGGAGAGGGTGTGAAGAAAAAAAAATGCTGACAGGTGCCAAGTATGGTGGGGGCCCCCTTAAAAGCTCTTTTGGTGGGGGCCCCTGGGCTGGAGCCCCGTCTGCCCCGCCTATAATCCGGCCCTGGTCTCAGGAGTCTTCATATTTTTCAGTATGGGCCCTGGTAAATTGTAGAATGACTTGTGCATGATCTTTAGGAGAGGTTTTCTTTCATGGATGCTACCAGTGTATGCCATATGTCTGCAGTGTATGTCGTCTTTTATCATGGGAAACACTGACTCTGGTTTAACATCTACATCATTAGCTAACTGCAGTAAACCTCCATGTCGATTTTCATCAACCCTTCTCATCAGAAGACACTCCTGTATAGTTGTTAGTTTTCATGGTCGGCCTGGACGTCTCTGTGAGATTATTTTAGTGTCATTATTGTGAAATGTATGTATGACGTTTGCTACAGTATTCTGACAGATAAATTATCCTTTGATAATTTTCTTGTAGTCTTCATCTTTCTTATTATTAAAAGGGTTGTCAAAAATTAGATAAGCATTTCCCTCAGTATGAATGACACCCATGACTAAGCATTATCTGGTATTGCAACTCAACTTCATTAAAGTGAATGATGCGGCGCTGCAAACCCATGATTCAGGGTAGTGCAGTCTCTGAAAGAAAGAGGCCATATTTTTCTGATCCCGGACAAACCCTTTAAGTGTACAATATATTGAAGTTTAAAAACATTTCTTATTCCATTCATGAACACCCTTTAAATTGGGAATAAACAAAACATGTCACAAGTAGAATGGAATCATTTTCTACATTTTAATTCCTCAGTTATAAATATCTAATTTTCCCTAATACTAATGGATCTGTAGGAATGTTTGGCAAGTAAATTGCTGCTAGAAACATTTAATCATTTGGGAAATCATCAACTAAGTATTGTAGAAAACCAGAAGTTTACAAATCTGGATAACGAAGTGGAGAAGAAATGATGGGTAGCGGCGCTAACAATGGTAAAACAATTGAATCTCAGAGAGGTCACAGGGACATGTGCTGAAACTGTCTATAGGAAACAAGATTACAGTTCCTTTAAAATCCGGTTATATCCTGCACTGGTGGTGACAGCTTCTTAAGTAGGGACTTTACTAGACTTGAAATTCTAGGAGCTAACGGAGGGCCCGAGGGCTCACAGCAGACAGGTACTGGTAATGACTGGTCATTTTGATGTGAATTGCTATAACAAATCCTGGAGTTTGCACTTTTGCCCTGTAGTTACAATGTGCACTGTGTCTTCATCACTTGAGTACACTGTAGTTTTGTAGAGATAAGCGCTGGCCTTTTTTTGTTGTTGTTGTACTGGAGGTTACGATACAGTATTGTATTCTACTTGGCTGAACTACCTGGGGCAACTTGACGATTGAACATAATTACTTTTAAGGAGACAAAGGACAGACTGTTGGATGTGGGCACGTGGCAGTGATGCAGGTACATCTAAGTATTTTCAACAGTAAGAAAAGTAAGAAACTAGTTCTAGAAAATATAGTGAGTGCAACAATAGGTAGCTAAAAAAAATTGAGCTATGTTTAATAAAAAAAAGCTAGGTGTAGTATAGTATAGTGGATTAGATAGGATATTTACCAAAACTAAAATCAATAAATAGATTCCAATATTGAAACAATACCATACACTTTAACATATTACTATCATACATGGGACGTCACTGATCTCTAAGCTTTTGATTTCAAGGGAATAATAAAACTAAGATGACAAACCAATGGGAATTATCAGTTTCAAAAATGTCAGTTGTCAATTCATGAGTCTCCCAGCTTGGAGGACCATTGTTCACAAGAAGGGGAATAGATTAACCGTTCTTCCTCACTGAATTCGAGATTGAACGTAGCAACATGGTCACATTTGAACCTTGGAGGTCCATTCAGTGCTGCTGTGAAGTTGAGTACAGCATTCGATTAGCTCATGCCGTAGACTTGGCTGTAGTGTCCGGACTTCATACCAAGTCATTTTGTATTATTCAATCCCGACCACAGTAAGAAGTAATGTGGGATTAAGTGTAACGGACACTTTAATAACATCACTCAATAAATGGACATGGCTTTGCAAAAATGTGGGCCAAATATTAGTCTAAAGAAAGTCAACCAGGAGGTGCTATAAAGTCCCTATACAGATAACAGTTGGCCAAAACCATTGGCTGGAATTAAATCGCCTGATCCTTTTGTTTTATATCCAAATAAGTCACTGGCAGTTGATTCTGGAAGTGGCTTACTCTGGATTGCTCAGCCAGGGAGCATTGAGGGGAAGTTGGGAGAGATAGCTGTAGAATGATCTTTTGTCTGACTGCTAATATATATGGCTAGCTCTAGACAAAAATGTCTAAAGATGTGCCAGTCATCACACATGAGTCAATGTGATACTAATATATATTTGGCACAGCCTGTCTGTTTCTGAGCCCTCTACATTTAAGTCTATATTAAAAAATAATCCTTAATGTGTGTTTTCTTAAATAAGAAAGAAGGAAGTTTTATTTTATGCAACATCTATTCTGTGAGAAAAATTAATATGTGAAGGGAGAAATAAAAATAAGAAATTGTTAAGAGTTTGTTATAAGTTTCCAATTATAAGCTACAAAGATCTATTAAAGGCAAATGGGGACTTCAACTACCCTGAATGTTCTGATTACTGGCTGTGAGAAAGAAACGTGCAGGCCTAGCATAGTAAAAAAAAAGGTTTTCATTTATGCTTTAATCCATTCAACCCCCGGCGATTTTTCATTTTTGTTTTTTCCTCCCTTCTTCCAAGAATCATAACATTTTTAGTTTTCCATCAATTTAGCCATATGAGGGCTTTTTTTTGTGGAACGAGTTGTACTTTTGAATGACACCATTCATTCTGCCCCATACTGTACTGGAAAATGGGAAAACAAATTCCAAGTGCCGTGAAATTGCAAAAAAAAGTGCAATTGCCCAATTTTTTTTTTATGTTTTTATTTACCGTGTTCACTATATGTTGAAACCGACCTGACGTTATGATTCCCCAGGTCAGTACAACTTCGTAGATACCAAACATGTATAGTTTTACTTTTATCTAAGTGGCAAAAAAAAAAATCAGACGTTTGTCCAAAAAAAGAATTGTGCTTTTGTCGCCATTTTCCGAGACGCATAGAATTCTCATTTTTTGGGATCTGGGGTTCAGTCATGGCTTTTTTTTTTAGTTTTGAGTTGACATTTTTAGTTATACCATTTTTACGTAGATGCAATGTTTTGATCGCCTGTTTTTTTTCATTTCAATGAAATGTTGCGAGGAACAAAAAAAAAGTAATTTTGGTGCTTGGAATTTTTACTCGCTACACCATTTGCCAATCAGATTAATTTTATGTTTTGAAAGATCGGGCATTTCTGAACATGGCAATACTAAATGTGTATTTTTTTTTAATTATTATTGTTTTATTCTGAATGAGGCAAAAGGGGGTTAATTTTAACTTTTTTTTTTAAATTTTGAATATTTTTTAAAACTCTTATTTTTTACTGATTTTACTAGTCACCCTAGGGGACTTTATGGCTTTACAATCCAATCGCTTGTGCTGATCAGAGAGATGCTTCAGGATCGCTCTGATCAGTAGAAATGCCATGTTCCTGTGAGTGCTAGCGCTCTGTCAGCATTCACAGGATATGAGTCATCACAGTGACAGGGGTATTCATCTGAACCCATGCTGTCAACGCATTGGCACCCCGTGATCACGTCACACCGATGGTGGTGGGGAACAGCACGGTCCCTACCAGAACACGTTATATCTCACTGTAAGAGTTTGATAGCACGATCTAAGGGGTTAACTGGTGCAGGTGGATCTCCTATCCAACCATGTCTGTTAGCCATACATGTCTACTTATCAGATCAGCAGACATGTGCGGGGAATACCGTAGGCTCGGTAGCCAGAGGGAGGCATCCTAGGACATACATATACATCCTAAGTGTTTATTAAAGGAACTAAAAACCCCACAAACCTCTCAAGGAAAATTTTCTTGGCTCAGATCTGACACTCATGCCATAAACTGGGACATTGGAACATTTTTAGTTGCATCCCAAATAGCTCATGTGAACAATATATATCATATGAATAAAGGTGGTAGAAATAGGGCGGCACGGTGGCTCAGTGGTTAGCACTGCAGTCTTGCAGTGCTAGGGTCCTGGGTTCAAATCCCATCAAGGACACTATCTGCAAGGAGTTTGTATGTTCTCCCTGTGTTTGCGTGGGTTTCCTCCGGGTACTCCGGTTTCCTCCCACAGTCCTAAGACATAGGTGATTTTAATCAGCAGGAGACTGCAAGAGGGGTCAGCCTTCTTTTTGCTCCCAGTTCACATATGGGAGCCAGTGGGAGGTGAGTGCACAGCTCCTCTCACTGTGTGCTGGTGCTGTGTGGTGGCTGCTGTTGTGGTGGTGTGGTGTCGGTGGGGCGGCGCGGCCTGGAGCCTTGGGGGCTTTGCCTTGCAGCATGGGTGCTGTGAGGCACCAGGTCGCCCGCCCTGCTGGCGCTTTGTCGCTGCGGCGGTGGTCAGTGCACGGTGCCACACAAAAAGGTCAGGTTAGGGACCCACTCAAGAGGTTTGCCGTGACGTGGCAGTGGGCTTAATACAATCTGATCAGAATGGTAACAAAAGAACCTCATGTTCTATTTAATTTTTTGCCTAGCGGCTTTAGATCATTGTATTTTTGGGATGTGCGATCCATGTCTTTTTCTTCATAGTATGGTATTTATATCAGTCTATCCCCCTCTTTTTTTGCTTGGATCTGCACTCTCCCCATTTGGCACAGGTGATTTTAATCAGCAGGAGACTGCAAGAGGGGTCAGCCTTCTTTTTGCTCCCAGTTCACATATGGGAGCCAGTGGGAGGTGAGTGCACAGCTCCTCTCACTGTGTGCTGGTGCTGTGTGGTGGCTGCTGTTGTGGTGGTGTGGTGTCGGTGGGGCGGCGCGGCCTGGAGCCTTGGGGGCTTTGCCTTGCAGCATGGGTGCTGTGAGGCACCAGGTCGCCCGCCCTGCTGGCGCTTTGTCGCTGCGGCGGTGGTCAGTGCACGGTGCCACACAAAAAGGTCAGGTTAGGGACCCACTCAAGAGGTTTGCCGTGACGTGGCAGTGGGCTTAATACAATCTGATCAGAATGGTAACAAAAGAACCTCATGTTCTATTTAATTTTTTGCCTAGCGGCTTTAGATCATTGTATTTTTGGGATGTGCGATCCATGTCTTTTTCTTCATAGTATGGTATAGCCATACATGTCTACTTATCAGATCAGCAGACATGTGCGGGGAATACCGTAGGCTCGGTAGCCAGAGGGAGGCATCCTAGGACATACATATACATCCTAAGTGTTTATTAAAGGAACTAAAAACCCCACAAACCTCTCAAGGAAAATTTTCTTGGCTCAGATCTGACACTCATGCCATAAACTGGGACATTGGAACATTTTTAGTTGCATCCCAAATAGCTCATGTGAACAATATATATCATATGAATAAAGGTGGTAGAAATAGGGCGGCACGGTGGCTCAGTGGTTAGCACTGCAGTCTTGCAGCGCTAGGGTCCTGGGTTCAAATCCCATCAAGGACACTATCTGCAAGGAGTTTGTATGTTCTCCCTGTGTTTGCGTGGGTTTCCTCCGGGTACTCCGGTTTCCTCCCACAGTCCTAAGACATACAGATAGGGACTCTAGATTGTGAGCCCCAATGGGGACAGTATTGCCAATGTATGTAAAGCGCTGTGGAATTAATAGCGCTATATAAATGAATACAATTATTAGTATTATTATTATTAAATAGGAAAAACCTAATATGTAAGAGGGGCAATAATTGTTGAAAATGAAAAATGTAAATACCTAAATAATAATGCACTGATGAGATATTAATGAAAATAAAAATAATAGTAATCCAAAAATTTTTAACTACATACATAAAAAAGAATCCTAAACCCAAAAGTGTAGCCTCTCTCGGATCTAACCTGGGTATAATGGTGGAGGTGCATGAAAAATAGCAGATTCACTAAATAACTCTCCTATATTTACACATGGAAATCCAATAACAGATGACATTATTGAAGATGCGGTGAATCCTCCATGAAATGTCACTTGGTTATCTCAATAATAAGTGCAGTGCAGTCTTAGAAACAATAACAGACAAATCCCCAGTTTCTTTGGCATTAAACCCCAAGTTCTGCAAGAATTAAATAATGTGATGGAGCATAATTTCTATTACTGAAACATTACATAATGACAGGGTCTGTTCCACATCACTTGTGCATAACAAATGTGGTGCCAATAATCAAAAAGGCTCAATGAGCCCGGAAACCATAGGGCTGTACGGTAATCAAGACAGAGAAAGACTATATAATATTACTGAGGGATTTGGGGAAGCATTATGCTTGGATAGAGATTGGCAATTTTAAGTTTGGAATGGATAAATGTACGGTCACGCATTTGGGCAAATGAAATAAAATGTACAATATGTCAAATATGTCCTAAATAATGACACACTGGGTAAAAAAGATTACTGAAAAATAATTTTGGGGATTGGTGGAAAGTTATCTTTACAAAAAACCTTTTACCTACTTGAGCATGTTAATCTGGTCACATTATGGAAAAGTGGCTGCAGGGATGAGTAAAACATAAATTGTAATTTTGAATTTCTCCTCTCTATTGCAGAAATATTAGTTAGAAAAGTTTCGATTATATCGTAATTTGTTGTAGCTCAACTGGGTGTTACCAACAATTTGCCTCTAGTGGTATGCCCTTCTTCCATTGCATGATGTAGACTAATCATAAGCAGGCGGCATTATAAAGGAGAGAAAAGAACATGCCTCCTCTCCTCAAGTGTTTGTAATGGTATAATATCTCTACAGTTATTGTATAGAGATACAGCCGAGCTATGTATCATTACAAACATTTCCAGATCTCAACTCAAAAATGCTGTTTCAGGTCTTGTTTTGGTGCCAGTCCCACGCACCCATGTTGGTTTGTTGGCCTATCGGCATTGTGTGCCAAATGTGGCCATTTTTCCTGAGCCGCACCACAATTTTTGGAAATGTTGAGACCCCAAGTAAGAACTCCAAGTTTGTTTTCGTCTGTAATGCCAGTATTCTGGGGGCAAGAGGAGGACTACACCTGGCACTCAGGCATGTCTTGATTTTTAAAATTTAAATGCCGGGCCACAGCCAGTGTGTTTGATGGACCAAAACTTTCTGGTCTTTTAAAGCTCTGCTCTGTGGGAAGGGGGCAATTCCCTATGGGGATGGGGCAATTGGTGATAGTGTACTGCCGTTTGGGTAGGTACAGACAAAAAGATGTGTCTCCGATTGTTGTGCATAGATTACTGCATGCCTTCAGGCCTGACACAGGACCACTACTGTATATCTTGATTTCTTAAAGAAAAAAGAAAAAAAATGGCCCACAGCCTATATGTTTGGTGGACCGTAGTTCCCTGCTGTTTGAAAGCCCTATGGGGACTTGGCAATTCCCTATGGGGATAGGGCAATGGATGGTAGTGTACTGCTGTACTGCACAGACAAAAAGATGTGTCTCCGATTGTTGGGTAAAGGTTACTGCCAGTGTGGAGGCTCGCCACAGGCTCACTAATGCATATCTTGATTTAAAAAAAAAAAGAAAAAAAATGGCCCACAGCCTACATGTTTGGTGGACCATAACTCCCTGGTGTTTTAAAGCCCTATGGGGAAGAAGCAATTGATGGTACTGGACTGTTGTTTTTAAAGGAAAAGACTAGAAAATGGGTTTCCTAATGTTGTGTAGAGGTTACTGCCAGCATTCATTTTCCATAGCCTTCTCCTTTCTTTCCAAATCTGCTATAGAATGAATATGTCATCAGGAATGGCTGGCTACTCTGAATCTGTGGCTAGGGAAGGCCAAATGCGATCAGACTGAAAAACTAGTGGTGATACTATGGCCGAGTGACACAACGTCTGGGCAACATCACTTATACACTGCATGGATCAACCTGGTTGTACAGCAATTCCTAGAACAGGATTACTGTGCTAGATGCAGTGCTGCAGAAGGCCCAGTTGGTATGTGATCACTTTTTGAAATTAAAATGCCGGCCCACAGCCTTTACATGGACCGTAACTCCCAGGTCTTTTAAAGCCCTATGTGGAGGGGGCAACTCCCTATGGATAGGGGGCAGTTGATGATATTAAACAGCTTTTTGTTTGGGTAGGTAGAGACTAAAAAGATGTGTCTCCAAATGTTATGGAGAGGTTACTACCAATGTTCAGGCATGCCACAGGCCCAATAATGCATGTCTTGATTTAAAAAACAAAACGAACAAAAATAACCATAAAAAATAAAAAAAAGTCACATAGCCTATGTGTTTGGTGGACTGTAACTCCCTGCTGTATTAAACCCCTTTAAGGAGGGGGCAATTCCCTATGGGGCTGGCACAATTGATGGTACTGTATAACTCCAGTTCAAAACACTAACCATGACATACAAAGCCATCCACAACCTGTCTCCTCCCTACATCTGTGACCTAGTCTCCCGGTACTTACCTGAATGTAACCTTCGATCCTCATAAGATCTCCTTCTCTACTCCCCTCTCATCTCCTCTTCCCACCATCGCATCCAAGATTTCACCCGTGCCTTCCCCATACTCTGGAAAGCTCTGCCACAACACATCAGACTCTCGCCTACCTTGCCAAGCTTCAAAAGGAACCTGAAGACGCACCTCTTCCGACAAGCCTACAACCTGCCGTAACCCTCAGTCTGATACAGCGCCGCACAATCAGCTGTATCCTCACCTATCCCTTGAAAACTGTGAGCCCTCGCGGGCAGGGACCTCTATCCTCCTGTACCTGTCTGTGTTTTGTACTGTTTATGATTATTGTACTTGTCCCTATTAGGTATACCCCTTTCACATGTAAAGCGCCATGGAATTAATGGCGCTATAATAATAAATAATAATAATAATACTGTATTGCTGTTTTTAAAGGCAGAGACTCCAAAATATGTTTCCAAATGTTGTGGAGAGGTTACTGCTAGTGATATTGGACACAGAGTTCCACGCCTGCCACTGGCCCACTAATGCATGTGCTTTTTTTTTTTAAAAAAAGGCCCAGTCTATGTGGTTCATGGGCCGTAACTCCCTGGTGTTTTAAAACCCTATGAAGAGGGGGCAATTGCCTTCCAAAAGAGCAGTACAATACCAACAAAGACTAAAAGATGTGTCTCCAAATATTGGGTAGAGGTTACTGCCGCTGTTCTTGAAAAAAGATTACTACGCCTGCCACTTTTTAAAACAAAAAGCAAAAAAAAAAACCAATGGCCCACAGCCTGTGTTGCATGGACTGTACCTCCCTGCTCTTTAATGCCCTATGGGGAGGGGTGCAATTGATGCTACTGTACCACTGTGTCCCTGGAAGGATTTTTAATGTTGAGACTACTACATAGGTTTCCAAGTTGTTTTGTCTGTACTGGCAGGGGTATAGGAGCACCAGCCCTACACCGATCTCTAATCCACCTCTATATTTCTTCTGTCTATAGCCTAGGAAGCTAATGGCTAAGCCAAAACAGTGGTGCTGTTAAAGGTTCGAAGTTCTAATTCGGGTTCAGTTCGATAAAGGTTCGCAAGCGCACCCCATGTTCGGTTCGGCTAACAGAACCGCAGGGGAATTCGCTCCTCTTTACCAGTTTCCCCTGAATGCCCTCATAAAAAGTAGCCAGCTGTGATTCATGTATAATGATAGGTTTCATTACATGTTTTATAAAAATCTGCTAATAACAAATGGGTCCTGGACATGGCAGCGCGAGTACGCATCTGCTTGGAGCTCCCGCACCCGCCAGCTTTATTTCCCCTCCTGCCAGCCCATGGAGACTGCAACGCCTCCCAAAAAGAAAGGAATATCCCCGCTTACCTTGGTGCCTGCTGTGGTGAGTCAGAAGTCCCCTGGGAGCTTAAAGAGCTTGCTGTCACCTCCGGCCTCGGGATCACCACGAGCAGCCGAATCCAAGATGGCATCGACCGGCACTCAGAGCAAGCTGGGGGAAAATCCCCAGGATGACACACGGGGCCCAAGAGTGTTGCAGGGAGCAGTTAGACCCCGAGAGACCCCCCACAGGCCTGATCCTCCGACGGTGGAGGCCAGGGAGGGGGCCCTGGAAGTGCGGCCTGGTCAGATGCAGACTTAAGCTGTGGGCCCGATCCGACAGGGAGACTCCCAAGAAGTGGGGATGCCAGCTATATTCAGCTCTGGAAGGCCTCCTATTATCGCTGCAGGGAAATACAATGGCTCCTTAACCCCTCTGCAGCAGCCGTCTGACAGTCAAGACCTACGTGATCTGAGGGAGCTTATTCTGGCCCTGCCTAGTTAAAGGGATTTGGAGGATGTGGTATCCAGAATAGAATAGTCTCAGAAAGTTGCTTTGACAGCAGTAAGAGAGGAGATTGTGCACCTGAGTGAATGGGTTCTTCCACAGAACAGGCCCATATATCCCTGGAGGGCAGAATGGACCATTTGGAGAGGGTCTGTGAAACATCTAATAACCACATAAGGGATCTAGCACTGCTATTAGACAACCAGGAGAACAGAAGCCACAGAAATGATATCCGCCTGAAAGGTATTCCGGAGAACTGGGGCCAGGTGTTTCTGCATACAAGGGTCTTGGAGATTTTCAACATGGTCACACACAGACCTGTGGAAGCTACCTTTCTGTTTGACAGGATCCACAGGGTGGTCTTGGTCTAATGTGTGGTCTTTCTCCACCCCTAGGAATGTACTGTGTCGTTTACATTATTACGGGGACAGAGTGGATCCTGCAGGGGGCAGGGTTGCATCGCCCTGTGGATATAGAGGGCGCTGTTGTGTCATTGTTTCTGGATGTTTCTAGCAGGACCCTACTCATGAGAAGGCAGCTGCACCCCCTTTTGTGCAAAATTAAGGAAGTAAATGCCACATATCGCTGGGGTCATCCATTTCACCTCATAGTACGCAAGAAGGATTCTGTGTTCTTGCTTAAAAAACTTGGAACTTCCAAAATTGTTCTCCTTCCTTGGGATTTCAGAGATGACTCTACCTGATTGGCTTTCTTTAGATTCGCTGGGCCCTCAGTTGCAGAGCAGAGAGAAGAGGAGAGTGACCCTAAATGCCCAACTGAATGAGAGTGGCTGACTGGTTTACCAAGGAGGGGGTTACCCCCTAATGGCTGACGTGGTCTCTCTGAATGGGAGATATTGTGGAATAAGTTGGTAGGGGTAAGCCGATGCTGCCTCACCGGAATGCCTTATATCGGCCCTTCTTCACTATGCCAATGCTGTTTATGTTCTTTTTGATGATATGGACTGATTTTTCAGGATGCGAGGGAGTTGGGTGAGGAGGGGGGAAGTTGAGGGTCCCCCCCTTCCTTGGGAGCGTGGGGGAGCCCGGTTGATGTTCTCTTGTGGCGGGTGCGGGAGGTTGTTATGCTGGGTGTCTGTACTTGTCCCCTTTCCCTGTGGTCCTAGACCTGGTACATTGGTCCGCGGGCTTGCTTTGAGCGTTCTTTCCTTTTCACCTGCTAGGTTCTCTCTATTCTCTTCATTCTTCTCTTTTATTCTTTTACTCTTCTTATTTCTTTGTCTGCTGGTCTTCTTTTGTTCTTTGTGAGTGTCTGGTTCCTGTGTTTGTTTGTTAGGTAAGCGTCTTCTCTCCTTCCCCATTGTTCCCATACTTTAACCTTGGGGTCTTCTCGGTGCCCAATTTTTCTGTATCCTCACAGGTATAATAGCAAGGTATGACAGTCCTGGAGCAATCGGTACTGTGGGTGGGATCTCTGAACGTGAAGGGTTTACACAGCCCCGAGAAGTGCTCCATCATGTTGAATATGTAGTGGAAGAACCAAATCCAGGTAGCATTCATACAAGAGTCCCACTACTGCAAGGCTCGACCATACAGGCTTTCAGATAAAAGGTATCCATTAGTATATCACTCCCCCTCGCCGAACCCTAGGTCTAGAGGGACAGCCATCTTAATTGGGGGTGTGGTTCCTTGGGAGTTTATGGAGTCGAGTTCAGACGAGGAGGGGAGGGTGCTCTTAGTCAAGGGTCGTATAGCTTCTCAGATATTTACCCTAGCGGCGGCGTATTTACCAAATAGCGGACAATGTTCCGCACTTCTCCATATCCTGGAAATGGTGGAGGAATTTGCAGAGGGTACATTGGTGCTTGGGGGGACCTTAATGTAAACATTGACCCTGCTATAGACTGTTCAAAGGGGGTCTTGAGTCTGTCACAGTCAACTCAAAGACGTATTAGACGAGGTTTCCATGACCACCAGCTGATAGATGCCTGGAGGTTGTTGCACCCATCAGAGAAGGATTATACCTTTTATTCGGTAGTCCATGACTGCTACTCTCACTTGGATTACTTTTTCGTTAAACATGTGGATTTACATTCTCTGGTGGCGGCATCAATCAAGAGTATCACATTTTCAGATCACACCTTGGTCACCCTGTCGATCAAATTGGGGAATCCGATTAGTCGGCAGACTTGCTGGACCCTGAACACCTCTTTGCTAGCCAAACTGACGGTAATGGAGGAGGTGCAGTCGGCTTTAAAAGAATACCTGAAGAGCAATACGTCAGGGGAGGTGTCACCTAATGTGGTGTGGGAGGCACATAAATGTGTTGTCAGGGGTCTTTTTCTCAAGCTTGGTTAAAGAGGGAACGGGCTGAGGAGGTCTCTGCGTTTTTGTCGGAAATCCGCCAGCTAGAACTTAAGCATAAGGGTTCCATGGATGTTGCTGAGGGCTCCCTTCCAATTAAGAAATGTGAGGAACTACGTACACTGCTGAACAGCAAGGCCAAAGGTGTGTTGGCCAGATGCCGTCGTCATTTTTATGAGTTCGGAAACAAGAGCCTTGCGGACTCAGAGGTTCCGAGTGTATGTTCCTAGGGTGCGGTCCTCGGGGGGGTTGGCAGTGCTCCCTAAGGACGTTGCGGCGGCATTTAAGGATTTCTATTCTCTCTACTTCATTGGCGTAGAGGACTCCCGGTCAGAGGGTCCTCTTGATGATTTTCATAAGCGTCTACAATTGTATATACAGAGATCAGGTATGAGGGGGCTCGGTTTGGGAGACGTCTTGGACTTGGAGAGACCTATTTCAGAGACAGAGCTTATCGCTGCAATTAGGGACTCTCCCTTGGGTAAGGCCCCGAGCCCGGATGGGCTCCCCCTAGTTTACTACCGGAAGATGGGTCCCCTTCTTTATTCAACGTTCCTACGGTATTTTAATAATGTGGCTATGTGTCCCTCATCTCCGCTCCCCAGAGACACACTGGCGGCCAACATTGTTGTGATCCCCAAAGAGGGTAAAGACCCCTCCCTTTGCTCAAGTTATTGCCCTATCTCCCTCCTCAACTTAGATTTGATTGATGGCAGATTGTCACCCCTGCTGGGAGTGGTCATCCACCCAGACCAGGCAGGCTTTTTGCCCGTTAGAGAGGCTAGAGACAACACCACCAATGCCATAAATTTAATACATCAGGCAAAAAGTGGGGGGTCGCCTTTGATGCTTCTTTGCACTGATGCAGAAAAGGCCTTCGATAGAGGGAATTCATGGAGGAGACTCTCCGGGTGCTAGGACTTGGGAGGTCGATGTTGTGGTAGATCAGTTCTCCATATAGTGCCCCTACAGCAGTGGTTAGGGTAAATGGTCAAAACTCGGAGAGGTTTCTTATCTCTAGTGTCACCAGGCAGGGGTGCCCTCTGTCTCCACTGATCTTTGTTTTAACACTAGAGCCCTTCCTTTGCTATGTTAGGACATGTTGATATCTGTGGTCCATGCCTTTGTAAACAGACATATAAGATTGCGGCTTATGCTGACGATCTTTTATTCTTTATCACCAACCTCAGGATTTCCCTGCCTAGCCTGTTGAGAGAATTTAATACATACTCAGCCTTATCCAATTTCAAGATAAACATGTCCAAGTCTGAGGCTCTAAATATTTCCCTCCCTTCAGAATTGGTGGTAGATGTTAATTCGCTTTTCATTTTAAATCCCCCCCCTCTTGCAAACTACTTAGGAAGATTGTCAGAGGTGGTCCAAGGGATTTTTTTACCTGGTTTGGGAGATGTGACATTTTCAAAATGAATGTCCCTCCTTTCCTTTTATATTTCTTTCAAGCGCTGCCAATACGAGACCCTGGTTGTTTCTTTAGGGAGGTCGCATCCCTTCAAACCAAGTTCACCTGGGCTAATAAGCCAGCGAGGTTATCTTGCTCCTTGCTAACCAGGCACAAGGGGAGGGGGGGCCTGGGTACCCCAGACTTGAAGCTATATTATTGGTCTTCCCACTTTGTTAGAGTAGTGGACTGGTGTCAGCATGCCTCGACCAAGTCCTCGGTGTCCGTGGAGCAGAGCTTCTCTGACAACTTTCTCCCGGCTGCTCCATGGCTTGCTAAAACCCTCCACCGTCCTTGGGGTCCCATCCGACTATCGGTGCAATGCTGGAGTGCTGTGCATAAAGTACTGTCTATAGGAATCTGCTTCCTTTACCCTCTCCACTTTCACCCATGATAGGCTCTCCTGAGTTCCCTCCAGGTATCACAGATCCTGTCTTCAGAAATTGGACTTTAAGCAACAAGTTCAAGGCTTGTCAGCTAGGGGTGGAGGGTGAGTGGCCCTCCCTGTCTAACCTTCTGAGTGTTGTGCTACCTGGGCTGCTGGGGATGTGGAGATCTATGCAACCCAGACACTTTCTTGGTTCTCTACCTACTTTTGACTATCTTTCTGGTCCCCCAACTACATTTGAAAAGATTTGTATGGGGAGTGGACTGTGCGCCATTCCCTTTCCTTGGTTTATGCCATGCTGGCCAACCTAGTGGATACTCCGCCCCCTAGGTACTTTCGACAATGGGAGAGTGACCTTGGGATTACGTTCTCAGATGAGCAGATAGGAAAAATCCTGGTTCTTGCAAGATGGTACAGAGTCCCTACCAAACTACACCAGATGTTTCCGAGAGCAGACCCAGTTTGCTGGAGATGTGGCGAGGGGGAGGGAGATTTTGTACATGTCTTTTGGCCTTGCCCAGCCTTGCAGAGGTTCTTGTCAGAGTTGGGGAGGGTGATCAGACAGGTGACGGGCACGACTCAGGAGCTGGTACCGGAGTTGTTTCTGTTGCAGCTGTCGGAGTCGTCAGTCAAATCCTACAAACACTCTTTGTTACAATTTCTAGTAATGGCTGCAAGGGCATGTATTCCATTGAGATGTAAGTCAGTCATCCCCCCCACGTTGACTTTATGGGCCTCCAAAATTAATGACCTCATGCAAATGCAGGATATGATGCCCTGCCTATACGATCGCCATGAGCACTTCTATGGTACCTGGTTCCCATGGCTAGATTTTCAAATTCTTGGCGGATTATGTCACCCTGATTACAGACAGTTAGCTTGCTGGAGCTGATACAAGTAGCCCCCCCCCCTTACTTTTGTTTTCCCCTAAACCTTTTCTTCTTTGTCATTAGTGGATGATCCTTGAGTGCATGTTTCCCTCTCTCCCTCTTTCTTTTCTCATTCTTTCTTGTTCTTATTCTTTCTCACTGAATTTCTCTACTTCTTTATAAACACATTGTATTAAGTTTAAAATACAAACCCGGGACCGAGAAAAGTTTGATTTGTTTTTCAAATCTTATAGCATGTTAAATAATTCTATTATATATTGTTGACTCTGTATTTATGCCAATGTTATTGGTTTAACTGGTAAGAGTTTATTGTTAAAGAATTAAAAAAAAACAAACCAAATGGGTCACATTATAAGGTCAAATGCTCAACTTGCTCCTATTAAATGTTGTTGTAAATAGTCTTTTGTTTTGTTTCTTATTTTTATTTGTAATAGTACATACAGTAAGAAGGATCTACAAAATAGATGGCATCTAAGGGTAACAGAAAACTAGGAACTTTATAGGGAAATGTTATATTCATTACGTGCATTCCTTAAAAATCTAGCCATCTAAGTAATCTATGCTGCAATCTGCTACACAAAAAGGGTTTTCTACTTCATTATTCACCAAACCAACTGACGGCAACAAAATCCATTATATTGACGGCGTCTCCTCAACTAACCTGGAAAAGGATTACCCTTTCACAAATAATACACTGTGTTTGTATAGCCAGTGATGACAGTCACATAGTGAGGCACGCAATGGTGTGTGCTGCTCTGCAGGTCTCTGACATGTTGCTATTTATTAAACACAATATTAGCACCATTTACAGATTAGTTCTAACCAATTATAAGTATTGTCCTCCTCGGAATAACACTAAAGCTGTTTAATAGACACATCACACATTGCTGCAGCACAGACACTGGAAAACTCAAAGCTGCCAACAGTGAAGACTTCTTTCTGATAGGTTTATCTTTATCCTTTATTATTAAGCAAAAATGACAACACACAAAAGGCATAAAATAATTCAGGATTTATTTCTCTAGTTTTATTTTCAGTTAGTTCCTTAAAAAAAAGTCATTTTAAGTAGTCACAGGAAAAATGCTACAGCCATGTAGCTTGCCATTTTATTTCTGCAAAAAAAACCAAAACCCAAACAAACACAATCTACCCCCGACACCAGAAGTATATAATACAATCTAGTATGATATCACCAATAAAGTACATACAGTGTGTCCACCCATATCCTGTCCACCGCCATTAACATGAGAACGGCGACAGTTATAGGCATAGAAGTGGTGTCTAGGTATAGTAAAGTAGCCATGCGCTACGCAATGAAACCACCTTTAGCGCCACCTGGTGGAAAACAATAGAGGTAGCATTTTTATCTCGAAAACGGAACGAGATAGAGGAAAAAAAGGGAATTACAAAGTTGTATGGCATCATCAATTCAATACGAATCGACACCTTGCATACAAAAATGCTATGATTAGAACATGTAAAACTCACAAGGCTGCGGACGTGAAGCGATACCTCATGGAGACCTTCCTACAAGTCATTGGGTATGATGGCTGCGTGGAGTGGCCTCCACGCTCACCTGGTCTGACCCCATTGGACTTTTTTGTGAGGTCACATCAAACAGCAGGTGTATCCGACCCCTCCACCAACATTGCTGGACCTACGACGACGTATCATAGATGCTTGTGCAAATGTGTCACCTACCATATTGCACAATATGCAGCAAGATACAGTATGCTGTCCAGAGTCCAGATGTGCATTGCAGCTGACGGTGGCCACTTTGAGCATCAAAGTTAAATGAGCGCCATATGCGTGACCAGCATTCAATGTTTTGGGGGGTCATGGGTTTCATATCATAACATTTCTGTATGCAAGGTGTCGATTCGTATTGAATTGATGATGCCCTACAAGTTAATGGCGGTGGACAGGATATGGGTGGACACACTGTATACATTACAGACAGATACAAACCAGTCACTGGAGATCAAAAGTCAAAGATCATGAATTATATTTCTATTTCACATGCACTTATTTTAATCCAAAATAGTTCTTGCCCACATTCTTTGTAATTATTAATGTGGAAAAAAAATATTTTACTTTGCAACATTAAAATTCAGCTAGTTGTTTACCCCACAACTAAGCCTATTTTCCAATATTACTATCAAACACTTACTGGCTACTGATTGGAAATAACATTCTCTTATGAAAATAAATTATATAATTAAGAGAATTTCCCGACATAACATTTTTGAATACAACTTTTCTCTAAAGGGTGCTTTACACGCTGCGACATCGCTAGCGATCTCATTAGTGATGTCACACGCCATATCGCAGATGTGATCTACCGAGAACGCACATAGCTCGGTTTTATAGCGCCGGATCTGCGATCTGGCGTGTCACATCGCTAATGAGATCGCTAGCGATGTCGCAGCATGTAAAGTACACTTTAGAGAGAAAAACATTAGGAAATATTCTCTGAAATGGAACCCCTTGATTGAAGTGATTTCATGCCCTGCATCTTATTGAGTCCATAGCTTAACTTATTTTTTTAGTCATATGTTCTATGTACATTCAACTCTCAAATTTTCTATTGAATTTTTACTGTTGTTTATAGCTGTTTAAGAAATTTACAATTGAAACCAGAAGTTTACATACACTATTTAAAAAGACACATCTGCATGTTTTTCTCCCTATCTGACATGAAATCAGTATAAATCTTTCCCGTTTTAGGTCAATTAGGAACCAAAATTATTTATATTTGCCAAATGCCAGAATAATGAGACTGAGAATCTTTTAAGCCATTTTTATTAGTTTCCACAAAGTCAAAAGTTTGCATACATTTCATTAGTATTTGCTACCATTGGCCTTAAACTGTATGACTTGGGTCAAACATTTTGGATATCCTTCCACAAGCTTCTCACAATTGTTGATAGAAATTTGGGCCCATTCCTCCTGACACAACTGGTGTAACTGAGCCATGTTTGTAGCTTGCCTAGCTCGCACCTGCCTTTTCAGCTTCACCCATAAATTTTCAAAGTTACATAGGTTGAAAAAAGACCAAGGTCCATCTAGTTCAACCTTTTCAATAGGATAGAGATCAGAGTTTTGTGATGGCCATGCCAAAACATTGACTTTGTTATCCTTAAGCCACTTCGTAACCAGTTTGTCAGTATGCTTCAGGTCATTGTTCATTTGGAAGACCCATTTCTGCCCAAGCTTTAAGTCCTCAGAAGAAAAGAAGACCTAGCATCACCTAGCACAGGTGCTTAGGAAAAGGGAGTACAAAACAAAAAAATAACTCCGGCACACTGTTATTTCCCTAAATGTATAAATGGACATCAAATAGTCAATTCTTGATTCTTTTTCTTTTATTGAAGTGAAAAAAGTGCAAAAAAGTTCTATACAAGACAGAAAGTCCGCCGGGTCCTGGCTGATGTCTTGATATGTTGCTTTAATATTGCCACATAATCTTCTTTCTTCATGATGCCACCTATTTTGTGAAGTGCACCAATCCCTCGTGCAGCAAAATAACCCCACAACATGATGCTGCCACCCCCATGTTTCATAGTTGAGATGGTGTTCTTAGGCATCAAAGCTTCCGTTTTCTGCCAAACATAACAATGATCATTATGGACAGACAGTTAAATTTTAGTTTAGTCAGACCACAGGGCACGTCTCCAAAAATTAAGGTCCTTGTTCTTGTGTGCATTTGCAAACATTAATATGGCTTTCAGCCTCTGTTGATGCAGTACTCATTTCACTGTGAATAATTACACAATCTTACCAGTTTCCGCCAGCATCTTCACAAGGTCTTTTGCTTTTGTGTTGATATGCATGTCTGACCAAAGCATGTTCATCTCTGGTACACAAATCTGTCTACTTCCTGTGTGGTATGATGGCGGTACATTCCCATCTTCTTTATATTTGTGTATAATTGTTTGTACAGATGAAAAAGGCAGTTTCAGATATCTGAAAATTGCACCCGAAGATGAACCAAACTTGTGCAGTCCACCCTTTTCTTCATGAGATCTTGACTGATTTCTTTTGCCTTTCCCATGATGCTACACAAAGAAGCAGTGTGTTTCAGATGTGCATTAAAATACATCCACAGGTGTGTCTCTAATTAACCCAGATGTTGCCAATAAACCTATCAGAAGCTTCCAAAGACATACCATCATCATACGGGCTGTCACATATTGTTTAAAGGCATAGTACATGTAAACTTTTGACTTTGCAGAAGGTAATAAAAACGCCTTAAAACATTCTCTCTCTCTCATTATTCTGGCATTTGGCAAATATAAATAATTTTGGTTCCTAATTGACCTAAAACGGGAAAGGTTTATTCTGATTTCATGTCAAATAGTGAGAAAAACATGCAGATGTGTCTTTTTAGATAGTCCACATAACCAAGGAAATCCAGCATCCACGTCCAGATATATAAAACCAGATTTTATTTACATTTGTTAAAAGGATGATGCTTATCACATCCAAAATATAAAATCCCACAAGGGGGAATCAGATTGCAGATGGTACGCGTTTCGAGCCCTGGACAAGCCAGGACGTCACAGGTACTGCAACAACACACCCCACACCCCGGCTAGGCACATCTAGGTCAAACAAAAATCCTTGTTGCCTCCATCCAGGGGCTGATGTCCACACCAGGGGGTGGAGCCAGGCGGTTGGCCCCACCCACCGAGGAGTTCACAGTCCTGGAGGCGGGAAAAGGAAGTCACAGAGAGAGAGTTGAGTAGAGTTTAGAGTGAAGTGGTAGTAGAGCAGACTGACCATGTCCGGGTGCGTGGCCCGGGCACATACAGCAAGGTTGGCAGACGGTGGTGACCGTCTGCAGGAGGGGCTGATTGACATGAACCGTAAGGACCGGGGACGGGCGGTGGCCCGCCGGTACCAGATCGGGGAGCGAAGAGAAGCCAGCACCATTCCGCAGGGCCTACAGACCCCGACCAGGCTTGGAGTCGCCGTAAAACCGGTCAAATCCGTTAGCGAAGGGAACCTCCGGGGTTTCCCAGCAGTCAAGACCCGATTGAAGGCAACAGCTCAAACCGTGAAGGGAAATACAGTCACCGCCAAGGCTACAGTTCCCAGGGCCAGAGCCTGCGGGCAAAAGGGGCTCCCTCAGCATCCATCCAAGCTGGGGAGCGGGTTACCGGTGGGAAGCCACCAGAACCGAGAACATAACACAGGTGCAGGGAAAGGCAGTCACCGCCAACCTACCGGGAGAAGAACCACCGCAGCCGTCTGTGGGACCCGTCCATCCAGCCGTTTGTTTTACTGGAGACTTTGTATTCATCATTGGCTGAGTGAGTACCACCGTGCCGTGCGGCACCGCGCTGCCCCCGCGACCCTGCACCTCACCAGGCCCCGTAACCCGCCTGCCATCCCTCCCTCACCGGGCCCCGGGACAACCAACACGCCTACCCACGGAGGGGAAAAACAACATCCAAGCTGCTCCCTCTCATCGCTCCCGGGATCCCCGTCCAGAGCAGCGGTGGTGTCACAACCTCACCACAACCGTGGATGGCGTCACGGACAATAAATCCCCAAAACCATTCCCCTTTTCACTCACGGGCGAGGAGTGCCGCTCGAGTCCCCGGGATCCGGCCCACCGCTCGAGCCACCGAGCAGCAAGCGAAGCAGCAGCAGCGCCGGACCAGAGCGTGGTGAGCGCAGCATCCCCTCCCCGCCCGCGACACTCTTAGTCCCAATCCATCTTTTTTAGATAGTGTATGTCAACGTCTGGTTTCAAAAGTAACTGCTTCTCTATTTACTCCCTCCCATACTTGCCCTTTGACTCCCTATACTTTCCTTGTCCCTTCCTAAAGTGTGTGTGTGTTGTTATTATTAGTAAAAATTCCAATAAAAAACATTTAAACCAGAAAAAAACTAAAACTGGTTAAGAGTTGGAGCTAGCTCACGTTTTGACCATGTAACACCTAAGATTGACACAATAGCATCAATTGGTTGACAGAAGGGCATCCACTGTACCCCAATGCCCCTTCAAACAAAGCAATTGTGAGGTGCAGAAGGTTGCTATATCAACTTCAGGTCATTCCATTTATTGAGGCTTATTAATCCATGTCAGGTCTAGCACAGAAGTAATGTATTAAATGAGCCATCAGTAGATTAGAATTTCAAGTCCCAGAGTGGAACTACAAAAAAATAATGATAACACATCGACTGTATTCCAGCACTCTGTGAATTAAATCTTTCATGATGTACTGTAGATTCTAGTCTATCTGAATGACGTTCCAATATATTCCAGAGACCTAGACTCTTATTATCTTTGTGTCCACTCCACTCTGAAGAAACTGCAACAAAATCATCTTTATACAAAGTTAGAGAAATGACTATTTGGCCATCATGAACTGCTGTTCCTTAGACATAAATCTCTTCTGGTTGCCTACATATGGATCCATAACATGTTTCTGCTATTTTAGATTGGCCAAAATCTGTTGGGCCCAAAACCCTCCAAAGATTCCTTGACTTTTCAAATTATTACCAGCAGTTCATGAAAAACTACTCTAAATTTGTTGCTCCTCTTATAGCTTCAACTCAAAAGGACACTAATTCTTGGAACTGGTGAGACTCCACTGTTCAAGCATTCCAAGTGCCTAAATTATATTTTCCACTGCACTTGTACACAATCCTGATGTCAACAAAACATTTTTCCTTGCAGTGGATGTTCCTGCTATTGGTGCATGAGAAGCTTTCTCACAAAATTCCTCTGGAACAAGAATCATTTTTGCCGATTCTTCTCCAGGAAATACTCTCCAGCTGAATATACGGTAATTGTTTCATTGGTGACTGTACCTCTTAGGCATAAAATGAGTTCCTGAGGAATGGTGACAGTTCCCGCTGACTCTCTAGAATATGTACAGTCAGGATATAGACTGAATCCTCAACAAGCTTGATGGTCAGTCTTCTCACAGTATGATTTCATTCCCACTCACCATCCAGTTGAGAAAAACCACAAAGCTGATGCCCTATCTGGGTTATTTAATCCTTGTGATGCTTCTGAAGATGCTCCCTGATATGTAATTGAACCTGAACATATCCTCACTACCAGCGTCTGACTGTGGTGTCACTTATTACATTGACTTGGGGTATACTGTTCAGGTACATGCAATTACACAGAGACAGAGATCCACTTACAGGGGTTCTCTAGTGAAAGGTAAGTGATATCTAATTGATTTTTGGAGGTCCTACTGCTGGGACCCACAGCATGGAGAACGTTAGACTGAAGCTCATGCTCAACTCAACCACTGATCCATTCACTCCCTCAGTGTCTGTAAGCGCTCCACTTGGCTTTTTCTGGGAGCTCCAAAAAGAATGAATGGCATTGTGCTCAGACATCCAACTTGCCGCTGCAATTTAAAATGGAATTAAAAGTGCCCTGTCAGGGATAAAAATTCCTCATTCTGCCGATCGGTGCAGCTTCCAATGGTCTGATTTCACTGATTAATAAGTTATCGCTGCTCCTGTGGATCCCATGGCTTGGTGATAACTTGTTTTCACCAACAAACTCCTTTAATGCAAACTACCTTAATTGTACATCTCCATTATGGTGTGTGGACAGAAGATGTGCAGGAGCCTCCTCTATTTTACAGTCGACACTTCACTATAAGGCCATGTGCCCACAGGAGATCGTACCTGCGGACTTTTCTGCAGGTATTTCCACAGGTTCATGCAGCAACTCCCCGGAATCCACAGCTATCCATTGTTGCGGTATATCTGCGGAGTTGTTGTGGTAAACCTGCGGAAACAGTGCGAATGTCGTTCAGAATTCCCGCCCTGTATCTCCATAATGGTGGAGCTGGAATTCTGCAGATAATTACGCATGAATAATGGACATGCAGTTACGTGCGGCTGCGGGAAATCCACAGCATTGATACAGCACTCCCCAAATCCTATTGGATAACATGGAGAGTGTCTGTACTTGCGTAAACCCGTGGATTTATCTAGATGGAGAGCGTTTGGGATCAGCAGTTTTCAGCTCTTTCCGCAGATTCTCGATTGGATTCAGGTCTGGACTGTGACTTGGCCATTCTAACACCTAGATACGTTTATTTGTGAACCATTTCATTGTAGATTTTGCTTTATGTTTTGGATCATTGTCTTGTTGAAAGACAAATCTCCATCCCAGTCTCAGGTCTTTTGCAGACTCCAATAGGTTTTCTTCAAGAATGGTCCTCTATTTGGCTCCATCCTTCTTCCCATCAATTTTAACCATCTTCCCTGTCCCTGCTGAGGAAAAGCAGGTCCAAACCATGATGCTGCCACCACCATGTTTGACAGTGGGGATGGTGTGTTCAGGGTGATGAGCTGTGTTGTTTTTACGTCAAACATATCGTTTGGCATTGTGCCCAAAAAGTTTGATTTTGGTTTCATCTGACCACAGCAACTTCTTCCACATGTTTGGTGTGTCTCCCTAGTGGCTTGTGGCAAACTTTAAAAACAATCCTTTTTTATGGATATCTTTGAGAACTGACTTTCTTCTTGCCACTCTTCCATACAGGCCAGATTTGTGCAGTGTACGACTGATTGTTGTCCTATGAACAGACTCTCCCACCTCAGCTGTAGACCTCTGCAGTTCATCCAGAGTGATCATGGGCCTCTTGGCTGCATCTCTGATCAGTCTTCTCCTTGTTTGAGATGAAAATTTTGAGGGACGCCCAGGTCATGGTAGATTTGCAGTGGTATGATACTCCTTCCATTTCAATATGATCGCTTGCACAGTGCTCCTTGGAATGTTTAAAGTTTTGGAAATCTTTTTGTAATCGTATCCGGCTTTAAACTTCTCAACAACAGTATCACAGACCTGCCTGTTGTGTTCCTTGGTCTTAATGATGCTGTTTGTGCTATAAACAGAACACTGAGACTATCACAGAGCAGGTGCATTTATAGGGAGACTAGATTACACACAGGTGGCTTATATTTATCATCATCAGTCATTTAGGACAACATTGGATCATTCAAAGATGCTCAATGAACTTCTGGAGTGAGTTTGCTGCACTGAAACTAAAGGGGACGAATAATATTGCACGCCCCAATTTTCAGATTATTATTTGTTATAAAAGTTTAAAATAAGCAAGAAATTTTGTTCAACTTCACAATCGTGTCCCACTTGTTGATTCTTCACCATAAAATTAAAATTTTTATCTTTATGTTTGAAGCCTGAAATGTGGGAAAAGGTTGAAAAATTCAAGGTGGCCGAATACTTTCGCAAGGTACTGTATATACATATATACACATACAGTACAGACCAAAAGTTTGAACACACCTTCTCATTCAAAGAGTTTTCTTTATTTTCATGACTCTAAAAATGGTAGATTCACATTGAAGGCATCAAAACTATGAATTAAAACGTGAAATGAAATATTTAATAAAGTGTGAAACAACTGAAAATATGTCTTATATTCTAGTTTCTACAAAGTAGCCACCTTTTGCTTTCATTACTACTTTGCACACTCTTGGCATTCTCTTGATGCGCTTCAAGAGGTAGTCACCGAAAATGGTTTTCCAACAGTCTTGAAGGAGTTCCCAGAAATGCTTAGCACTTGTTGGCCCTTTTGCCTTCACTCTGCAGTCCAAGTCACCCCAAACCATCTCAATTGGGTTCAGGTCTGGTGACTGTGGAGACCAGGTCATCTGGCGTAGCACCCCATCACTCTCCTTCTTAGTCAAATAGCCCTTACACAGCCTGGAGGTGTGTTTGGGGTCATTGTCCTGTTGAAAAATAAATGATGGTCCAACTAAACACAAACCGGATGAAATAGCATGCAGCTGCAAGATGCTGTGGTAGGCATTCTGGTTCTGTATGCCTTCAATTTTGAACAAATCCCCAACAGTGTCACCAGCAAAGCACCCCCACACCATCACACCTCCTCCTCCATGCTTCATGGTGGGAACCAGCCATGTTGAGTCCATGCATTCACCTTTTCTACAAAGACATGGTGGTTGGATGCAAAGATCTCAAATTTGGACTCATCAGACCAAAGCACAGATTTCCACTGGTTTCATGTCCATTCCTTGTGTTTTGTAGCCAAAGCAAGTCTCTTCTGCTTGTTGCCTGTCCTTAGCAGTGGTTTCCTAGCAGCTATTTTACCATGAAGGCCTGATGCACAAAGTGTCCTCTTAATAGTTGTTCTACAGATGAGAAGGTGTGTCCAAACTTTTGGTCTGTACTGTATATATAGATTATAATATATATATATATATATATATATATATATATAAATATACACACACACACACACAGTGTGTGTGTGTGTGTGTGTGTGTGTGTGTGTGTGTGTGTGTGTGTGTGTGTGTATATACACACACACACACACACACTGTATATGGCAAGAGGTGGGGAGGAATTAAACACAGGCCCATAAAGATACACTAACAAATATTTCTAAAAAGGGCCTTTGGGTCAATAGGAGAAGCATTTAGAAATCTTAGAGTAGAATATGAAGGATACAGAAAGAATCAACCTGGATTCTAGGCACAATGTTCCCATGTGATATGGTGGTATCACCGCATATTGCAACATGTATGTGATGGGTTCAATTGTAATAGTAGTGAACACTACTGTGAAATTCATACACCTTCACAGCGGTCAGGTACAGTGGAGCATCACCACTAAAGCGTCAGACATAATACCCTCTTCTCAGAGAGGGGTGTGACAGCCAACTGGAAATTTAAGGCCAGCACTGGATGTCCTGCTTCTTCTTTATATACGACTATATTTTATGTCTGACTTGTTCATAAGGAACAAATAGCTACGGTAAACACCAATAACCAAGGATAAGAATGCCAGAAGGCTGCAGCAATTTATACCCAGTGCTGCTCTTTGGTGGAAAATCTGGGTAGGCTACAGGATTGATGGAATCTCATGTCAGTGTAGCACCCCAGGGGGTCGAGGGAAAATACTCGTCACCAAGCTGGTGAGGATCAAGGGATGTCACGGTTGGCCCTGCCCGGTTTTGTGACCCCGAGGTGTACAATAAAGGGAATGGGTTGTGGTGGATGATGGTGGAGGTTGATTTTGTGACACCACCTGCGGTATACGGCCAGGGAATTAGCCGCCGCTGCTTTCGCTGTGCTCCGGGGCGGATGGTAGTAGCAGCCAAGGTGTTTCTGCTCCCCACAGGTGGAGCGGGCCCCAGGGAGGATGATGAGGGGAGTAGTAATGGCGGGCGCTGAGGCGTGGGGCGGCGGCGCTGGGAATGACAGGCGGACATAGTCTCTGCGAGTTCCAATCCAAGTGTTTTACTCACAGTTCCTTAAGTAACCCGGTTGCCGCTTACGAAGCACTGGCCACCGCTGTGATGGGCCCAAGCCGATCCCGAGCAATTCGGGGTCGGTGTTCCCACTATGAGTCCTTTCTGGTCAGGGTCCCTCCTATTCCAGTGTAGGTGGAATATGGAATGGGTCGCAGGTGTTTCCTGCACTCGCCGCAGACCCTGGAATCCCGTGTAGCTGTAGAGAACTCGGGCTGAGCTGGATGCTCCAAGCCACGGGTCCTATGGCGCTCCCAGAAATGTGAGTAGAAGAAGATTTGACCGAGGTTCTAGATGTGTCTCACCCCAAGCTGTGCCCGGAGCTAACAGACTATGTGTGAAGATGCTCCTTCCCTTTTCCCCTAGGTGGTTGTACCAGTGACCGGCAAAGTCCCATGCTATGTGTTGGCCACCCCCCTATCTACCCCTGGCCTTCCCCCCAGTGGGAAGGCACCTAACTGTTTGTGGTGTGTGAATGTGAGAATCACCAGCGATTAACCTCTCCTTACCCGGGATTAGTACTACATCTTAAAAGAGATGTAGTACCCTGTGGCAACTGAAGCCTCAGGGGCGCCACATCTAATGAATGAATGACCCATCTAATGAATCTCCTTTGCTTCTTCTAGATGGAGCTTTCTTCCAATTTGTAGAAATGTAAATCAACAATAGGACCTCACAGACACATGATTCATGCATAGTTCTATCTGGTTAACCTGAAACATGCTTTTCAATTAGGAGCAATTCATGTCAGCTTCATGACCTTACAATGGGAAAGAACTTTTCCTCAATGAACATCTTCAATTTATTTAATGTAAATGATCTGCAATAATGTAGTGTTCTCTGGTGAAAATGTGAGCAATTTTCACATCACAATCACCATGATATTACTACTGAGATGTTCAGTTTTTTTCTCCCGAGTCAATAGCAATTATACTACACATTCCAACAATCAAAATATCAGGATGCCACTAAGAGTTGCCCACTGTCCAGAAGTTCCTGGACATGCGGAAAAATGAAGCACTTTTCCCCTGTCCCCCCTCCCCCCCCCCCCCAAAAAAAATGACGTGTCCATGATTTTTTTGAAGCTGGAAAATTTTTTATGACAGTATTGATCACCATTTTCCATTTCACAGTGAAGGCAGTTCATGTCTTCATATTCACATAAGATTTATGGTTGTTAGATATGCATCACTTAATAGACAAAGTACAACTACGCTGCAGGGGCACTTTAAATGTAAGTCTCGTGCCCCCCGTCTTACACTCATCTTTTACTATCTTCATCTTTTTCCACCACCGCTCAGCCACTTGTGACCTGCTTGTGGCTGCTCCAATGTTTCATGGAGTGCGGCGGAGGTCACAACTCAGTACATCTCTATGTGAGCCTCATTCTGGCTCTCATAAAGATGCATTGAGAGCTTCTGACGTAACTTTTGAGTTCCGGCCAGTCACATGATGTTACAGCAGGACTAGAGCAGTGTCAGTAAAAGGTGAAACCGGAAGGGGAATACAGTTCCGGTTGGCAGAGAACTTATATTTAAGGAGCCACTCCAGTGCTAAAAAAGCAAAACAAAAAAAGACACGCTGAGTCATATAATGTGTCCATAAAGTTATGTGTTCTGTTTGTGATATTATATTTAGAAGCTGTCCATAAAATATAAAAAATACAGTTGGCAAACATGATACCATTCCAAAATTAATCTTACCATGTATTGTGACGAATGAAATTATGTTATTGTGAGTAGTTTGTGAAACGTACGTCGGGGTCCAGGTATCGGGGGACCCGCTTGCTGCTATCCCTTCGGGCTGTGTTTGGTATAATCTGATTATGGGTATGTCTGATTTATCAATGCCTTGATACCGATATACTCCAATCCTTGGTGCAATAGGGGCTATGTGCAATATGTATGTACTTCATATATCTGCAGATTTTTTCACCCACACCCCTGCACCTTTTTGCAGACACTGCTAGAGCACTGTGCAATATACCTGTGGTTTTAACCTTGTGTTTTCCACATTGCACTTTTTACTCCAAGCAACGTGCTACCATGTACTCTGTTTATATGATAATGATTACAGTGCCTACAAGTAGTATTCAACCCCCTGCAGATTTAGCAGGTTTGATAAGATGCAAATAAGTTAGAGCCTGCAAACTTCAAACAAGAGCAGGATTTATTAACAGATGCATAAATCTTACAAACCAACAAGTTATGTTGCTCAGTTAAATTTTAATAAATTTTCAACCTAAAAGTGTGGGTCAATTATTATTTAACCCCTAGGTTTAATATTTTGTGGAATAACCCTTGTTTGCAATTACAGCTAATAATCGTCTTTTATAAGACCTGATCAGGCCGGCACAGGTCTCTGCAGTTATCTTGGCCCACTCCTCCATGCAGATCTTCTCCAAGTTATCTAGGTTCTTTGGGTGTCTCATATGGACTTTAATCTTGAGCTCCTTCCACAAGTTTTCAATTGGGTTAAGGTCAGGAGACTGACTAGGCCACTGCAACACCTTGATTTTTTCCCTCTTGAACCAGGCCTTGGTTTTCTTGGCTGTGTGCTTTGGGTCGTTGTCTTGTTGGAAGATGAAATGACGACCCATCTTAAGATCCTTGATGGAGGAGCGGAGGTTCTTGGCCAAAATCTCCAGGTAGGCCGTGTTATCCATCTTCCCATGGATGCGGACCAGATGGCCAGGCCCCTTGGCTGAGAAACAGCCCCACAGCATGATGCTGCCACCACCATGCTTGACTGTAGGGATGGTATTCTTGGGGTCGTATGCAGTGCCATCCAGTCTCCAAACGTCACGTGTGTGGTTGGCACCAAAGATCTCGATCTTGGTCTCATCAGACCAGAGAACCTTGAACCAGTCTGTCTCAGAGTCCTCCAAGTGATCATGAGCAAACTGTAGACGAGCCTTGACATGACTCTTTGAAAGTAAAGGTACCTTACGGGCTCGTCTGGAACGGAGACCATTGCGGTGGAGTACGTTACTTATGGTATTGACTGAAACCAATGTCCCCACTGCCATGAGATCTTCCCGGAGCTCCTTCCTTGTTGTCCTTGGGTTAGCCTTGACTCTTCGGACAAGCCTGGCCTCGGCACGGGTGGAAACTTTCAAAGTCTGTCCAGGCCGTGGAAGGCTAACAGTAGTTCCATAAGCCTTCCACTTCCGGATGATGCTCCCAACAGTGGAGACAGGTGGGCCCAACTCCTTGGAAAGGGTTTTGTACCCCTTGCCAGCCTTGTGACCCTCCACGATCTTGTCTCTGATGGACTTGGAATGCTCCTTTGTCTTTCCCATGTTGACCAAGTATGAGTGCTGTTCACAAGTTTGGGGAGGGTCTTAATTAGTCAGAAAAGGCTGGAAAAAGAGATAATTAATCCAAACATGTGAAGCTCATTGTTCTTTGTGCCTGGAATACTTCTTAATACTTTAGGGGAACCAAACAGAATTCTTGTGGTTTGAGGGGTTGAATAATAAATGACCCTCTGAATAAACTTTTCACAATTTAAAATAAAAAATAAAAAAAGAAATAACATTCTTTTTTGCTGCAGTGCATTTCACACTTCCAGGCTGACCTACAGTCCAAATGTCACAATGCCAAGTTAATTCAGAATGTGTAAACCCGCTAAATCTGCAGGGGGTTGAATACTACTTGTAGGCACTGTATAATTATTTCTCATGTCAATAATTTGCATTCTATGTATTTTGGAAGCAATACTCTGGTACGAAAATTCTAGATAAATTCATGTACCTGATGTAGGCAAGCGATGCCGAAACCCATTGTACTATACTTTATGGAACATTTTAAAAATGTATTTAAAATAATTTAAAAAAAAAAAAGAAATTCACCATTTTCATTGAAATAATTGATTGGCACCAACCGTCCACGTACTGAGCATTCCCTACATTTTTCTTCTGCTCAGAGCCTACTGGAGGACTCCCATTCAGCAGGCAGTCCAGCAGCCTCCGGTTGGTTTGGGTTTTGTGACTGCTATATGCCTGTTACCAACTCCACAAGGTGAGTGCATACAATGCAAGCACTCCAAATTGCCTGAATTACCACTCCCAGAAAGCACCGTCTCTTCTCTTTTTTTCACAGGAATCAATCCAGTCTTTGAAATAGTAGAAATGAAGATAACCGCACTCACTGCGTTGTTGGAAAATCTTATGGCTGTGTGCCTATGGTGAGTTTTTAACACTGCGTATGTTTACAGTGTCAAAAATTAGTGTCTTACTGTTCAAGCAAAGTGGACGGGATTTATAGAAATCTCATTCCCACTGTGCTTCTTTCCTACTCAAAAAAACAAAAAAATGAGCCGGAGTATGAGATGGTATACATGGAACTTGTGAGACCATGTTCACACTGGCCATGAGACAAAGAGAAACCAAGGGAAAAAATTGTGAAAACATACCCTGCTGTAACTAAATAAAAGCATAGTGCATATAAACATAGGGTACTTAGTAAACACTGTTTTTGATCAAAAAAAGCATAAAGCCATCCCACCAACGCCAAGGTGTACCCAGTTGGGATAGTACCTACACTCTCTAATATTAAAACCTTACCATGGGTCTAAAATAGGCCAATGTGTGGTGCGTGTTTGAAATCCACAACGTCATTCAATCTACCTAGTACGTTTTTTAGAACGTTTGCGTTTTATTTGCAGATTTTTCCCATAGACTTGCATAAGATGTGAAACATTTGCAGGTAATAAACCAGCATGTGTGTTTTTAGTGTTTATCTGCTGCGGAAATGCACCATTGTAATCCATACATGACTGTATCCTAAAAAGTTTTGTCAAAGCCAAGACAGTATCAGACACTTCTCTTCTGCCTTCCTCCTCTTTGTGACGGAGCCAATTTTAATCTTAATGACCAGGCCAAATATTTAAAATCTGACCAGGGATGCTATGAATACTTTTTCATCAAACATTGTACTTTATTTTGGTGGTAAATTTAGGTCAATATTTTTTACATTTATTTGTGAATATTGTAATTTTGTCGAAAATTTAAAAAAGTTAGCAAATTTCCAACTTTAAATTTGTATGCCATTAAACCAGTTTGTCATCCTGTACCAATGTCTACAGCGGTATCATTTTTCAAATGCCATTTTAATTTGTTAGGATGTTAGAAGAGTTAAAAGTTTAGCAGCAATTTCTAATTTTTTCAAGAAATTTACAAAACCTGTTTCTTTAGGGACCAATTCAGATTTGAATGGAATTTGAGGGGCTCTGATAATGGAAATTCCCTAAAAGTGATACCATTTTAAAAACTGCACCCTACAAATACGCCAAAACTGCTGTCAGGAAATTTTTACCCTTTAAGTGCTATACAGGAATTAATGCAAAGTCTAACAAAATTCTTCCTCTAAAAACTTGCTTTTGCCCCAATTTTTCACTTTTACATGTGATAACAGAAAATGGACTTCACAATTTGCTGCCCAGTTTTTTACAAGTTTGCTTATACCCCACATGTGGTCACGAACCTCTGTTTGGACAAACGGCAGAGGTCGGAGCAGGAGGAGCAATATTTGAATTCTGGAACACAAATTTACCTGACACAAATTGTGGGCATCATGTCGCATCTTCAGGGCCACTGATGTGTCTAAACAGCAGAGACTCTGCACAACTGACCCCATTTCGGAAACTACACCTCTCGAGGATTTCATTCAGGGGTATAGTGAGCATTTTGAATACACAAGCACTACAGAGAATTTGACAACATTAGGTCATCATAATGAAAATTTTAATTTTTTTCAAGAAAATGTTGCTTTAGCTCCAAATGTTTCACTTTTGCAAGAGGCAACACCAAAAAGTGGGCCATATAGTCTGTTACCCACATTCATCAGAGAGTGTCGAGTCCCCATATGTGGTCACAAAGTTATATTTGGACAAACGGCAGGGCCCGGAAGGGAAGAAGCGACACATTTGGTATCTGGAGTTTAACCTTCAAATTTTACAAATCTGACAGGTCAATTTATGTACTAATAACTCTGCAATGTGGTAACATATCCCAGTGATTTTGAGACTGTTTTTTCATGACACATTTTTTGATCATTGTTCATTTAGGTCGATATGTTTTGAGTTTATAAAAAAAAATTGGAAATTTAGCAAAAATGTAAAAAAATTTGCAGTTGTCAAAATGAATGATTATGCCTTCATCCCAGATTACACAGATTACACACTACCCAAAATAATTAATTATTAACATTTACCTCATGTCTGCTTCATGTCAGAACCATCTGTAAAATCTAAAATGTAAAACCTGTAAAACGCCCTTCAATATATTCAGAACTGCTGCCTGGTAGTTTATTAACCCTTCATCTGCTTTTCATGAATTAATGCAAAAACGATTTTAGCACCTAAATGTTGCTAACTTTTGAACAGGTCACTATAGCCGGCAAATTCGAAGGCCATTATTTTACCGTGAACTGCCAAGGCCATTATTTTACCGTGAACTGTCAAGCATTAGGACCACACAATCATGATTTCAAGATGCCAAGAGGGTAAAAGAGTGAAGCCCACATTCTGTTAATCATCAAGATACTGTAGTCATTATTGACAGCAGCATCTAAGGGGTTAAATGGCCATCATCACTGAAAATACCAATCATGACTGATGCAGCAGGGTGCCAGCTATAGTGTATAGGTGACAGCTTTTGCATTTACACCAATCAGGGAATTCTATTCACATATATCTCAGGTCAGTTTTAATTTTTGCTGGTACTTACTTGTCTGGAATAGATTGCAGACACCATGTCTAATTTGCAAAGCCCTGAGGTATCTAAACATCAGAAACTCCCCACAAGTGACCCCTTTATGGAAATTAGACCAATCAGAGAATTCATCTAGGGGTGAGTTGAGCATTTTGAACCCATAGATGCTTCACAGAACTGTTTAACCCCTTCACGACTGACCTATTATGCGCTTTACGTTTTTTTCACTCTTCATTCTTCCCAGAGACGTAACTTTTTTTTCAGTCAATATGGTCATGTGAGGGCTCGTTTTTTGTGGAACGAGTTGTACTTTTAAATGAAACCATGAGTTTTACCATATAGTGTACTGGAAAACGGCAAAAAAATTCCAAATGTGGAAAAATTGCAAAAAAAAAAGTGCGATTGCACTATTGTTTTTGAGATATTTTATTCACTTTGTTCACTATATTGTAAAACTGATGTGTCAGTTTGTTGCCTGAGGTCAGTGCGAGTTCGTAGGCACCAAACATGAATAGGTTTACTTTTATCTAAGGGGTTAAAAAAAAATCAGAAGTGTGTCCTAAAAAAGTGGGATACGTTTTGTGCCATTTTCCACGACCCGTAGCTCTTCTCATTTTTCGGGATCTATGGCTCCATGATGGTTTATATTTGCATTTCGAGCTGACATTTTTAACGATACAATTTTTGCGCACATGCTATGTTTTGATCGCCTTCTATTGCATTTTGCGCAAAATTTGTGGCGACCATAAAATGTAATTTTGGCGTTTGGAATTTTTTGCCGCTATGCCGTTTAACGATCAGATTGATAGTTACATAGTTACATAGTTACTAAGGTTGAAAAAAGACCTAGGTCCATCTAGTTCAACCTTCCTCCACCAGTTCTACATTTGGTCACTAAGTCATTTATAACCAACAATGTTGTGTGTACTGAGGAAATCATCCAGCCCTTTTTTGAAAGCTGTTATAGTATCTGCCATTACTACCTCTTGTGGTAGGGCATTCCACAGTCTGACTGCTCTAACTGTAAAGAACCCTTTCCTATTTAGCTGTCGGAATCGCTTTTCTTCCACTCGCAGTGAGTGCCCCCTGGTCCTTAGTATTGTCTTCGGAAGAAATAAGTCATGTGCCAGTCCTTTATATTGACCACACATATATTTATACATATAAATGAGATCTCCTCTGAGACGTCTTTTTTCTAAGCTAAACATATCTAACTTTTTCAACCTGTCATCATATGGGAGGCCTTCCATTCCTTGTAGTAGTCTAGTTGCCTGCCTTTGAACTGACTAACTTCTGAATGTCCTTTTTAAAATGTGGAGTCCAAAACTGGATCCCATATTCCAGATGTGGCCTTACAAGTGATTTATAGAGGGGTAATAATACGTTGGGATTGCGGGATCTAATCTCTCTTTTTATACACCCTAGAATCTTGTTTGCTTTTGCAGCTGCTGCTTGACATTGAGTGCTGCTGCTCAGCTTATTTGTAATGAGAATACCCAAGTCCTTCTCCTGTTCTGTAGTCCGGAGTTTACTTCCATTTAATGTATACGCAGTTATAGGATTACTCCGTCCTAGGTGCATTACTTTACATTTATCAACATTAAATCTCATTTGCCAAGTATCTGCCCATTCTGACATCTTATCCAGATCTTTTTGTAATATTATACTATCAAGGTCAGTTTTTAGCATCCTACATAGTTTGGTGTCATCAGCAAAGACTGACACTTTACTATCAATCCCATCCACAAGGTCATTAATAAAGAGATTAAAAAGAATTGGTCCTAGCACAGATCCCTGCGGCACCCCACTGCTGACTATGGCCCATTTAGAGAATGTTCCATTTATGACTACTCTTTGTTTCCTATCTTTTAGCCAATTCCTTACCCAGTTGCATATAGTTTCCCCCAGTCCTTGCTTCTGGAGCTTTAGTATAAGGCTATTATGTGGTACAGTATCAAATGCCTTTGCAAAGTCCAAATAAATCACATCAGCTGCATTACCAATATCCAGGTTTGCACTTACCCCCTCATAGAACCCCAACAGGTTGGTTAAGAACCCCAACAGGTTGATTGGGGTTGATTGATTTAATATTTTTATATCTCGGGCATTTCTGAATGCGACAATACCAAGTGTGTGTATTTTTTCTTTAGTTTTTTAACCCTTTAATTTTAAATGGGGTGAAAGGGGGGTGATTTGAACTTTTAGATTTTTTTTATTAATTGTTTTTTAATTTTTCAAAACTTTTTTTAAAAATTTTACTAGTGCACCCAGGGGGCTATAAGGATCAGCAGTCTAATGGCTCAGACCGGTAGAAATTATCATCTCTTGTAACAGCCAGTACTCGGCTGTTTATTAGAGGACCTGAGTCATGTGAGCTGCAGAAGTCATCATATGACCATGTGCCACCATGACAACCACCGGATCCATGTGATCACATCACGTGACATCTGTTATCAGCCTGTGAGTACAGATTTACCACGATCACTGTTAACATGGCGCTGTCACATCTTAACAGCGCCATTTAAGGGGTTTAAAAGGCATGGGTGGAATGCAATTTTACTCGTGCTTGGCAGGCACACACGTCAGCTGTACAAATCAGCTGACATGTGCGCTGATCACCGCAGGCTGCTTGCAGCAGCCCGTGGCTATTAACACTATGACCACTAGGACTATTAACACCATTAACACTATGACCGCTAGGACGTAATATTACCGTCTGTGGTCGTTAAGGGGTTAAAATATACATGTGAAAACGAAAATTAAATTTGTTTCTTCTAAAATGTTGTTTTAGCCCCAAATTTAAAAATTTCACAATGAATAATATTAGAAAACAGTCCAATAATTTGGTAACACATTTCTCCTGAATGCAATGATGACCCATATTTGGTAAAAAACTATTGTCTGGCCACATGGCATGGCCTGGAAAGGAAAGATTGCTATTTGATTTTTTGATCATATATTTGTCTAGAATAGATTGTGAATGCCACAATACTTAAACCCCCCCCCCCCCCCCACAAGTGACCCCATTTGGGAAACTAAACCACTCAAGGAATTCATCTAGGGATGTACTAAGCATTTTTAACCTGTGTGTGAATCACAAAACTTTGTCAAAACAAAATAAATATTTTTTTCCACTAAAATACTGTTTTAGCTGCAAATTTATAATTAAGTGAGGGATAATAGGACACATGGACCCCATAATCTGTTATGCAATTTCTCTCAAACACAGTGATACCCTATATATGTGGACAAAAAATAATGTTTGCGTTTATTGCGCAATTTCTCCCGAATGCGGTGATGTCATCATAAACTACTGTTTGGCTTCATGGCAAGGTTGAGCAGCAAGGAGTGCGATTTGCTTTTTGGAGCTCAAGTTTTACTAGAATAGCTTGTGGGCCCCATTTTCAGAGTCCCAAAGGTGCCAGAGCACTGAAAAAAAAACCAAAATTGACCCCATTGTAGAAATTGCACCTCTCAGTGATTTAATCTGAGGCTACAGTGAATATCCTTACCCTTATGCTTTTTTTTCTGCAGAATTGCAAATATGCCAGTTTGGTGGTTACACATTGTGCCCCCATATATATTGTAGCACCCCCATACATTGTGCCCAGCTTGAGCTTCTGGAGACACACCCCCAGTAAATTGTTAATTGGGCTCTCCCCATTACAGTAATGCCACACGCATGGCCGCTTACTGTAGTTTAAGCACAGTGGGGCTCAGAAGGAGGGGGGCATTTAGATTTGAGACTGCAGATTTCACTTGATGAGAGTGGGAGCTGAGTTTTTGTTCTACCAGCAACATGGGAACCCCCGATATTTCCAGTGACCGATAGTCGACCTGAGTGGGGGCTGGTTTTGAGAGGGATATGTTAGGGGTTTCATTGGTAACCCGATAGAACCACTCTAATGAAGAAGATGGAGACACTTTGGACTCTGTTTGGCTTCTATTCCAGTAGTATCTATCTTTTTAGGCATGCACAGAACTGTGGTCAACCATAAATAAAAAGATGCCTACAATAATGGACTCCATCAGTGTCTCCATCTGCCTCATTAGTGTGAGTGATTCCAATGAGAGGTTTGTCTGAATCGTGGATTTTTTTTTATTCACACGGAAACCCTGCTGTAAGTGGTCAGCAGAGAGCACAGGATAAACGTGAACCGATGGTTATTCAGATTTTTGAGAGTTATAATGAGCAAATAGACAGCAATAAAAGAATAGTTCTTATTTTCATTTTTTGATGGTTCGCCATGCAGTATAAGTGATGAGACAGCTTTATTCTTTGCTTTAGTGCAATTACAGCGATACCAGATTTATATTGTATTTTTTTTTTTCATGTTTTGGGACTATCACACAGTAAAAATGCTTTTTACAATTAATAGTTTTTTGTCACTATATTCTGAGATCTCTAATTTTTATTTTTTGGTAAAACATAGCTGTATGAGGGCTTATGTTTTGTGATTTTGCCACTGGGATTTTTGCACATTCAGCTCCTATAGGCTATGTGCGCACGTGTGCGTAATTCATGCAGTTACGCTGCGCTCTGCAGCGCAGTGTAACTGCATGCGTCCTGCGTCCCCTGCACATGGAGATTGTGCAGGGGCCGTGCGCACGTGGCGTCTTAGAGTGCAGTGCTTCGGCTGCTGCCCGGAGCGCGCGTTCTAAGAAGTGACATGTCACTTCTTCCGTGCGCTTTGCCGGCAGCTCCTGCTCTGTCTATGGCAGGAGCTGCATGCAGAGTGCACGTTCTCTGCCGGAACCATGCGCTTCAGAACGGAGCTTTTCAGCTGCGCTCTGAAGCCACCTTTTAGGTGCGGTGCAGAGTGCACACGTACGCACATAGACTTACCATCCGTTAGATGGTTTCATCTGGGTAACAGCAGTCTTCTGTTTGACCACAGATTCTCAATTGGATTATGATCTGGGCTTTGAAAGGTCACTCGAATACATTTACACATTTCTTTTTAAACCCCTGAGGTGTTGCTTTAACAATATGCTTTTGATCATTTTCTTTTTGGAAGGTTAACCTCCATCCCAGTCTCAAATTACTGACAAACAGGTTTTACTCAATAATATTCCTGTCCCTGTAGCCATCTTTCCCTGAACGCAGGTCATTTTCCCTGTCCCTGCAGCTGAAAATCTTCCCCACGGCATGATTTTGCCACTCTCATGTTTCACTGTGGGGATGGTGTTCTTTGGGTGATGAGCGGTTTTGATTTGTCAAAAGACAAAGCATTTATCTTGGTGGCAAAAAAAGTTCAATGTTAGCCTCATTTGACCATAGCACCTTCCTCCATACATTTGGGGTATCTCCCACATGTATTTTGTGAAACTCAAAACAAATTTCCAATTTTTGGCTGTAGTTAAAGTCTTTTTTCTGGCCACTCTTTCCATAAAGGCCAGCTCATTGCAGCGTACGGCTTATTTTGGTCATATGGACAGATACTCCAGTCTCTGCTTGGGAACTCTGCGGCTCCTTCAGGGTTACCTTTGATCTCTGTGCTGCTTCTCCGATTAATGCTCTGTTTGCCCGGGCTGAGAGTTTTGGTGAGCGGCCCTCTCTTTGCAGGTTTGTTGTGGCACTATGTTCTTTCCATATTATGATAATGGATTTGATGGTGCTCTGGGGATCATTAGAGATAGGGATTTTTGTTTAGAACCCAACCCTGATTTGTACCTCTCAACAACTTTGTATCTGATTTGTTTGGACATCTCCTTGATCTGCATGTTGTTTGGTTAGTGGTTACAGATGAGCAAACCAGAGGTTCATTGTTTGGTGTTTCTACCCAGCACAGACTTTACAAAAAAAACAGAGCTCGAGGTTGGAGATCGGGTGCTTTACGTATGCAAATCACTCACGCGAGCATTGCTGTGCTTTGGTAATCTCAGTGCTGAGCCCAGTGTGAGCTGCTTGCTGTGTTTGATCTGCTTGCACTGGGGGTAACAACAGCATGATTGGATGTAGTGGGCACCCCCCCAAAAAAATGGAAAAAATCCGTCCACTTGCCCCTGTAAGTGATCGGTTTATGTCTGGCTACATGTGGGTGGAGGCCCGAACTGCCCAAATAGTGACTTCCATTGGGGTTCAGGTCAAGCACAGGACCCAAACTGAACTATATGGAATGTCCGGAACTGCACCCGCTGAACTGAACTTCCACAGGTCCGCTCATCTTTATTAGAGGTGCTTTTTGATCCATGGTGTTGCAGTCCCTGGGGCCTTTCAGAAAAGGTGTGTATATGTAGCACCCCTGAGACTGGGTGCTACAGGGCATTGTATTGTATATATTTGTATGTATTTTATAATGTCCGTCCACCCTGGCAGGAAGAGGTTAAGTCTGTTTCCTGCTTCACTCAGCCTCACACACACAGGGAACATTCCTTAGGTGGGGGCACATGCAGGAGGAAGTTACAAAAGGGACAGTTTGGTTCCAGTTTACTTTAGAACGCCTTGGGAAAACACAGAGTGGACACGCAGTGTGCAGCTCCCTGGGAGCATCTCACTCAGGGAGGCAGAGCAGAGGAGCCACCAGGTCCAGACTGGTTATACACCCTTTAATTAGCTGGGACCGTGCAAATGGATGGCTGAGGACCCCTAAGCTGAGAGAGCAGATCGTGCCAGTTAGGAGGCTCCAGGTCCATTAGCCAGCAGAGACTTGGAATGGGAGAGGTGTCTGACCGGAAAGGAGTTGAGAGCCTGGGACTGGTAGTCGTGTGGCATGGAGAAGAGGGTTACAGAGGTGAGAATGTCGTTGCCCCATTGGAACCAGTGCAGCTTCGAGAGGCAGAGTAGTGGGTCCCAAGAGCTCCAGAGACCAGGAGGGGACCACCACACGAGCGCACAAGAAGGAGAAAGCCCACAGGCTTCTCTACCAGACTTTGACCTCTGTCCTGCCTGGGAAGACCGGAGTCATTGCAGTAAAGAACGAACTGTGAGTAAACAAAATCTGAAACCTGTATTTCAGTGACTCTGACTCTGTTTGTCATCGCCTGGTGATCTGGTGATTCCCAGTTCCCCGTTCTTCCTCCCGGAGGGCCGCTCCGCCTGTGGGGAGTGAAATCATCCTGGCTGCACACCAACATCTCCCCTGGCGAGCTACACTGCAGCGGTGGCCTTATCCTTGCCCCACACCACAGGTGGCATAGTCAACATCATCCATTCCACTCCTGGAGGAGGAAAGGTCAGAGGAAGGGTCCGCAGCAGAGGAGGTCGGGACCCTAGTCACCACTGTAACCAGTGACTACCTCTTCAGGAACAGTCCTTGCTAGCCTCCCCTTTACTGTGCACCACGGGGCCACGGAACAGGGTCAGGCCACGACTTCTACAAACCACTGGCCCGGCGACGGGTATACAAGGTATGGAGGTAAGCTCCTATATTCTGCTCCGTGGGGTGTCAAATATATACTGGCAGACCATGTGACACTAAGATTGTACACAGGTGGACTTGCTTTCACTAAGCATGTGATTCATGAAGGTAATTGCTTGCACCAAAAATATTTAGGGGCTTCACAGCAAAAGGGCTGCATACATATGCACATGGCCATTCTTATTTATCTTATCACATTAATTTAAAGGGAACCTGTCACCACTTTTTTGACTATTAAATCAAAAGTGTCACCTTCTGCTGCTCCTGTGCTGCATTCTATGAAGGTGCACTTGGTGCTGACCCCCCCCCCCCCTTGCAGACCCCAAAAAGCACTTTATAAAATCCCACCGTGTTGTATGCGAATGACCTGTGTTGGCCAGATGGGTGGGCTCTATATCGGCTCCTGTCCCTCCTTGTCGTCTTGTTCGCCGTCCTCCTGTCATGATTGACAAGGATGGCGCCGCCATTATCCCACGCTGCTGTCCAAGTCTCACGCAGGCGCAGTTCTCTCTGCCCCTATTGCGGGCCAAGCATAAAAACAGTTTACCTTGCGTGCGCCGGTAATTTATCTGCGCAGGAGCGAGATCATGGTCGGCGCTGTGCATGACAGCAGTTGAAGTTGATGCACTGACCAAGCATTGATGAAAACCTGATCAAAAACCCTGATTAAATTTAGCCTATGATTTTACATTTCAGGAAAATTTCTGATGACTGAATGAAGACTTAAAGGGATATTCCCATCTTCAAGCTTCTATCCAAATATGTACAGTAACAGGTGGAATTATAATAATATTAGCAAATATCTCCAATTACAAGTGTAGTATAGTTCTTCTGGATAGCTATAGCTCTTACTTCATGTGCAGGGCATTGCAGCAGCTTAGGTGTTCATGGTTACGACCACTCATATAGTGACTTAGTTGCTTGTGGTCGTAATCATGATTCCCTAGAAAAGTGCTGTGAGTATCGCAAATATTAATGGGGTATTCCTGCTTCAGCAATTCTTTTTTTATTTGTATAATGACAAATTCAAACCTTTTTTAATAAATGTTCTTTGTCAATTCATAGTTAAGTTCTCCCTTTGCAGTCATTCAATAAAAACTTATTGTTTTTGATAAGAACACTGCGTTTCACAGCTTATTGTAATTAATAAAATGTATTTTTTTTTTTTAAACAAATTTCTTTTTGTGGTGAAATTTCCTTTTGTTGCAATATCTGTGATTTGAGAGCGGAAGTCCTAGTTAATGTATTTGACATCAAGAAAGACCGTACAGCTCACAGTAATGGACAGATATACAGTTGGTAAAAGACGGTATAGTTATGCCACGTTCAAAAATGTGGCTTTTTATTCTGTTCCATTTTTTTTATATAGGTGCCGGTAACAAAAACCACAATAGCAATCTGCTCGAATTCTTGCGCTTTTGTTGCTTGTTTTCAGGCAAATTTCCTTCCTGCATGATGTGTGTAGATCTAAAACAGTGTTTTTAATGTGTTTTTTAGTGCAGCAACAATGTATTCAATTTTTCTCCATGCACTTTTACAGACTGCACATAAAAGTAGTATACGGGGTGGGGGGGGACCCACCAAAAAGCAAAGTTCACCAACTTTATAAACACATGCTGGCCTTGATTTTTTAAGAGATCATATCCATTTTTTTTAACTGTTAACTCAGCAAATTTTCTGCCACCAAAAAATGTAGTGGGAAAAAACCCAATATTTATGTTTAAACTGGGGAAATAAATGCAGAATGCCAACCTTAGTGTAAGAGAAAGTGTTTTAGGTTTATAAAGGATCGGTCATGCGATGTCCAGCTCTGCATGCACTTGGTGGCATGGAGGCGTCAGACTCTGGTCACACTAAGGAGTCTGGCAAAGAACCTGAGTCTTCTGAATAGTTCAGCCAGAGCTGGGTGTCGGCTGATTCAGGTTCACTTGTCTTCAGCCCTGCAGGAGTTAATTTCTGCAGACAGGAGAGCAGGAACTAGGAGCTCAGGTTGCAAATTGCCACATGCAGCTGTGCCTTTCCTATTTAAGGCACGGCTTTCTTCCAGTATGCGCCGATGATAGCTTCAGTATAAGCTCCAGCGATCCCGGTCTTTTTGGTGAACCTATTTATGGTATGGTGATCTCTTTGTTGTGATATTGAGTGGTGAGGATGTTCCCTTTTCGTTGTTCCCCTGTACACATATTGTCTCTCCTGTGTGTTCTGAGTGCAGTGTGTATGAGTTTTCGTTCTTCCTTATCCGTGTCATATTTGTGGGGTTTTGTTAGTGTCTTCTGACCGATCCCAAGGGTAGGGGAGAGGGGGAGTAAAGATCAGGGCTCGGACAGGAGTCAGAGTCACATGGGGCTCGGACCTGGCTACTATCAACCCTACCACCGAGATAAGGGACAGCGCAGGGTCTCAAGCCTGAGGGCCAGCTTAGTGGTTCCTGTTCTGTCATTACATACCCTGTGACAGGATCTGAAAGAAGTGGACTTTACTTTTCTCTGATAGGGGTGAAGCATTTAGCATCTTGAAGAGCAAGTCATAAATAAATGGTAGAAGTTAGGAATAAGCCAAATACGAGGCATAATTCTGGCAGTAGAGAAAGATCGCCACACACACACAGTACCAATATTTAAAAAAATGTCCGAAGACCATAAATGTATAAAACACGAATGTTCCTCAGTGCCAGAATTCTCTCAGGCAGCCTTTAATATTTGGGAAAATGGAGTTGGCGTTGCAGAGACGTAGCTAGACTCTTCGTGGTATGCTGTTGGCACAAGCACTAGCAGGAGGAGATGCCACTTGGTATGTTATAATGTATCGCTCTTCTGACTAATGTAATGTGAGGTTCTCTGACTTTTTGCCTTGTTTTGTCATTTTGCTTTAACCTGTTTTTTCTTCATAGGCCATCTTGCTTCCTGTTCTGTTGCCCTCATTTTTGCCCTCAGTCAATATGGATTCCTCAGCTTCTATGTTCCCGCCCTGTTCCCTGCCAATTACCTGCTTAAGCCATCTCAGCTGATGGACCAGTGCTTCTGAATCCTGTTAGCAGCCTGCCTGTAACCTGATCTCCTGAAGTCTTTGGAAGAACTACTTTTCTGCCATCCTCTGTTTTGGATCCCTGGAACTCGTGTCCACACAGGAACCCTTCTGCTCTGCCATAAACATTTACAAGTACAGTAAGAGAGACTGAATTATACTTTGACACTTCTGCTGAACTTTGAGGATCCATTCCTGATTAATTTGTTCCCAGCCTCTGCACCCTGCAACTGTTTAACCCTTCATGTTTTGTGCACTTACTTGAATGAAGTAATACAAGAACTGTTTAGCAAACCTGTGTCTGTGTTTCCCTTGTACCCTTGCACTAGACTCTATACAAACAGTATTTAACACCTTACATGTAACATGATTACTATATTGCACGTGACTACTATATGTCTCTTTAGCATCTGGATCACATGATGCTCTGTAATTTACTGGATCCTTTGGGTGTGACAATTGGTTGGTGCATGCTTATTATATTCCCTATCCTCCTTTGCTTTGTGTTGTGCCTATCATACACTTTTTTAAGCACTTAATAAAATTATATTTTATCATTGGCTATTTGCTTTTGTTTTTGGTCAGAAATGACTATATTGAATATAGTGCATTAGTCTGAGTGGATCTACTTTTCACAATTATACCTATCATGCATGGGGTTTTTACACTTCAATTTACTTAACCCCTGTTTTGGCATTTTTGTACTCTTGCCTAAATGGAGACTATGTTTACCACTTTTTCTATGTGTTTCTTATTGAACTAAAATCAAAGCGAGAGAGTAAAAAGTGGACAGATAATGTAAGGGTGCCAAATTCATTAGTTACGAAGCCCTAAGAAGTTCAACTCCAAGAAACATATTTGAGAAATTAGAAGATCTGTTGATCAAACAACTACAAACAGCTTCAGAGGTGGAGACAGTGGCAATAATGAGAGGTTAGCCACTCAAATCCAGGACTATGTGGGACAGATGAAGGGACACTAGGATACTTACATATCGGGTATAAATAGCAGCTACTGTATATTGTATTAGGCCCAGTTCACCCATAGCTCCATTTAGTAATAATGAATGCACAGGAAAACAATATAATAAATAATTATAAACAGGAAATATAACCATTAAAATAAAATTGGTAAATAAGCATCAAACACTGGTTTAATCTTGTCAAAAAATGAAAAATTTTCAGCCAGTGCAAATAAGGCAAAGTGTAAAAGAATTCAGATATTGGAGGACCCAAGACACTATATTAGGGATGAATCAATGAATGGTTCACAGAAAAGCAGATTATACATATTGTACATTTATTTGGAGATGCATTGTAAAAATCACAAAATGTTTGTAAACCCAAGATCTTGAAAGTGATTGCTCCCACAAGAAATGAATTTTCACATATGTAATATAGGAAATCTACCCGACACATTATTTCCCCAAACCAAGTGTTTCTAAACCTGGTACCAATTAATACATAGCATCAGAACCCAGATTTACTAACACATACATATATTAGTGGTCTACGAATAAACAGACTTTGGCATCAGATCATGAAATGTTACACATGAACTACAGAAAGGGAAAACGACACTTTGATCATATAGCATTCATTTCAGCAATATACAGTGTGCCCAGAGAAGAACAATAAGCTGACATATTGTATAGAGAAGCCGTGAAAGTCGTCATCTGTTCAACACATTTCAGCTTAATGCATTGCAATCTGGCACAACTAAATTAGCATCACTAAAGAGACTTGTAGCTGCTAATATTCTGCTGTTGTGAACTGGAAGAGTTAACAGGAGCCAGTCTGCATCTAGAAATACATATTGCATATGCCATATCAGACCGCATTATGGGTTTTTACTAAAATCAGATTTAATTCATTTAATCCACCTGTTACTAGCAATTTGACACAACAGGAACATGGCACACCAGTAATAGCTTCTAGGATATCCATTTAATGGCAGTTTGCATTAGTCAGGGTGAATGGTGAATAAGAAGAAATCTTATATTGTGGACATTTAGATATTATAAGCTCTGTATGTGCAAAACACCATGCACCATGGTGGTGTTCATCAGCATCAGTTGATTTTATTCCAGTCTTCTGATTGCATTATATAGGTGTTGGTTCAACAAACACTAACTATAATATATGAGAAATGCTTGGTAACATACAATACTGCAATACATAGAACTCGCCAGTCCAAAAACTTGATAGAACTTGAAAATATGGGTGCTGGAAAGTCTCAATGTGTTCAGGGTCAGAGGTGCTTCTTCATATTTGATGGAAGCAATAGCACAAACCCATATGGACCCAAATATGAGTCAACGAGGCCTGCTTCATTTCTGAAGGATTCCACAATGCAGATGTAGTGTTATAGAGTCACCATCAGATAAGCAATGTTAGGAAGGGTTGTCATGTCTGCGGAAATGTGTCTAGTTAAAGGCTGCGCAATGGTCAAATATCACTCAGTTAGGACAGCAGAGATTTGTGATGCCTCTATATTTATTCACATAGGACTGCCTACATTTACACACTGCACAAATTGCTGAGCTTTTACAAACATTAGGTCAGCCACATGGATGTAAAGAGGTTGGCTGCTGTTATGATAACAGTATGCAGTCACAGAAGGCTTCTGAATATTGACAGCACATGCTTAATCCTGACAGTGTACACACCACACACTCTCAAGATTCACAAGTCTATCATCAGAGTGACTGAAGACATCAGAAAACCGGACAACCCCTTTAAGGAAAAGAGGTCTACATCTAAAGGCTGGCCTAGTGTTTCTAAAAGCTAAGAAATCTGTGCAGTGAATCATCATAAGCAATGTCATGTGACTACAGACTTCTGAATCCTGACAACTTGTCAAGTGCATGCAATCAATTTTCACCGGCTTTGCCAGGTGAATGTGGGAGGTCACATGACTACAAGAATTCAGTTTGCAAAGTTTGGGCCCATTCTGATTAGATGTGCCTGGCTTCTATCAATAAATGTGGAATGCGGAGAGAAGTAGCATACGTCGAGTTGGCATATGACCGCACGCAAGCAAGTCACGTGACTGTCTGCTCTCAACCGGCAATACCAGAAATGTGCAGTTATGTAGCATGATTGCATACATATCAGAAGACCGGACAGCCCCTTTACGAGTGAGTGTTTCCTTAGGCAGAGATCTTGACTATGAATTAACATGGAATATTTGACTGTTGCATAACCTTTTATTTCATAATAATTACGCTTTACTTAGATATCATAGAACAACTTATTATACAGTGTAATACAGACAAAAACCCTAAACTGAAATGATGAAGCAGAGGATGATCTGATAAAAGGAGAGGTTTTGGCAAAAAATATCTTTAGAGCACCTACTAAGAGTTACAGGGCCATTAGTTACTGCCAACAACATCCGTACATTAAAACTAAGCAGAAGCTAAGGGTAAAGTAAACATAAAATAATGCAAAACTACTCTCAAGCAGGATAGACAGTACAATAATTAATGTACATTTTATTTTAGGTATCAGGCGTGTATTTTATTTAGATTTGGTATGTTGCATGTATTAAAATATTTATTTGCAGGAGATAATAAAACCATGGTAAAATATTATAAAGGAAATGCAATCCAGCTGACCACAAAAAAACTTGAAAATCATTCTGTTAATATTATCCCTATATGCACATGAGGAGATAGTAGATCATAATTGTATCCATGCTTTTAATGTAGGTGACGAGAATATTGAAGTGTTGTTAGCAGCCATTGCTGTGTAATAGATCAGTGATCTGCCATACAGGTAAGTTAGGTGATTATGGGGCAAGTGAATTAGAGAGCAACAATGGCACAATAACAAGCATACCCCTATAATACAAGGACTAAAAGATCGATGCAGAGCAGCGTTCAAGAAAGCAGTCCAATGCCTTCCATTGCCAAATAGATAAATAAATTGGACTTCATCACATCAACGATCTTTGATCGCATCCAGATATCCTCCTGGATTGTCTCTTCTCGAGCATCTAAGGCACTGAGATCTTCCTCCTTCATTGTGAGACACCTTGAATGATAACTGAACAAAGGACACACTTTATCCAAAATAAAGGTTTTGTTAAGGAACCCTGTCACCAGGTTATTCTGAGAGCAATATGATGTAGGGTTAGAGTCCCCAATTCCACCGATGTGTCAACTACTGAGTTTCTTCCTGTCATTTTGATACCATCACTGTCTTATCTGCTGAACATCTACCAGTTCTCTGCATGTGGAGCTCTGTATAACTCTGCCCACACCACTGGTAGCTTTCTGTCTAAACTGTGTATAGGTAAAAAGCTGCCAATCAGTGGTGGGGGCGGAGTTATACAAAGCTCAAGAATATGGAGGACTACATGGCAAAAGTTTTACCAGTCCCCTAATGATGACCCCAGATGACAAATCAGTGATTTTATCAAAACTTCAGCAAGCTGGTCAGTAAGTGACATCACTGGAATGATTAGGTGGCAAAAACCTGGTGACAGATTCCCTAAAAATAACAATTCCAGTTCAAATACAATCTGTTAGAATATAAGCAATAAGAAAACAGGCTGCATGTCAATCCTTGCCTGACCATTGGTTGCACCAAATGGCTTTTTTGTGAGGCCTTATTTTGGGTAATGTGTACCCGCCTGGGCATGCCTCAGTACAGTTATTGTTTGAAGTGTCGCACACTTGGAAGAGGAAGATCTTACTACCTAAAGATGTCGGGACCACTATTTTCCATTTACATACTGATACTGGAATTGTGGTGTGAAGAGAGAGAAAAAAAAAAAAGAATGATTTTTGGATGAGCTTTAGTGCAACATATTAACTTCAATCTACTTGGGGTAGACAGCAGCCTATGAGTTCCCAGGAGCAAATAGCTTCATGGGATAGCATGGCACAAACGTAAGGCAGTGCTTTTAGACCTGAATATAAATCCATGAGAATGCAGCCTATCACAAGGATCTAAACACACCGAAGCATCAGCCACCCTCAGCCATGACAGGCAATGTGCATGCGGAGTAGGAAGATTTTTACAGGGCAATCCAGTGAAATTGACTCATAGTACAAAAATAATTTATAAAATCAGGTGGCATCACGGTCATCAACAAGTAAGCATGGCTCCAACGCATTTCTTATTATTTCAACCTTACAGCAACTCTGGTTATAAAAATATCTCGAAAAGTGGACAATATCCCAGTGAGCTGAATTAGTGCACAAGAAATATCAAATATAAAACCTTTTTTTTTTAACCTTACACCACTTGACATAACTTTCTATTTACAATGTTATATTTGCAAAATAAAATATACAGCAATTTATAAACTCAAGTACTTGAAACTTGACAATACAAAAAGAGTAACAGACGATAAAAGAGAAGAGAAAACAGCCATATCTGCAGGGCACACACAGTGCAATGAAAGAGCTCCAGCAACCTTGAGTGCAGAACCTAAAAAACGCACACTTACGTTTCATCCATGTTTAGATTTTAGGAGTAAACATCACATTTCCAGGGCATATGTTGGAATGGACATATAGATTAACTGAAAAATGGCAATGTGTCTTCGTTAAAAACAATGTAAAGAGCTTTTAAATTATCACTCATGACCCCAAAGTAGTCACTATAATCTCAGATTTTCTCCAAGTTATCAAAGTCAAGCAAGTCTTACAAAGTCAAGCAAGTCTTACAAAGGCAAGCAAGTCTTACAAAGGCAAGCAAGTCTTACAAAGGCAAGCAAGTCTTACAAAGGCAAGCAAGTCTTACAAAGGCAAGCAAGTCTTACAAAGGCAAGCAAGTCTTATAAAGGCAAGCAAGTCTTATAAAGGCAAGCAAGTCTTCAAAGGCAAACAACAAAGTGTTTATGCTTTTAATATCTATAATGTGTCTACCAGGTGTAGTTTGCAAAATCTGTAGAACTCAAATTTGCTTTTTCATAGGTAATTAAAGAAAAATTAAAAAGATTAAAAGGGACGTTGGAATTTGCTGCTCCACATAGAATAAATGCGGTGTCTATAATCGCATTCCGTAAAGAGGACGTGTGGGATTAGGAATATACACTTGCTTAGTCTCAGAAAAAAGTGTAACTCTTGTCCATGGGCTGTGTCAGGTATTGCAATCCGACATGTCATACAACCCCATTAATTCCCACCCACAATGGACATTTTTTTTGCCTTGGTCCTTTCAAGAGTTTTGACTGTCTTATTTTTCCATTCACCGGTTCAGTTGAGGGACATTCCAACCCACACCTTTTTTTTTGAGGATGAAATGGAAAAAATCACTACAATTCTCTGTGCATTAAAAATAGCATTTTAACGTTACTCTTTAATTTTTTTTGAAGCTGTTCTGTAAATGCTTTTTAGTCTCTATGGGGAGGTTAAACTTGTGATCACTTGCACAGTTATAATACACAATAGTTCTGTGCTGCTGTGTATTGTGAATTGAACAGTCTTCTATAAATGCACATACAATGATGACAGACATAGGGGGTTTATGTGGTCCCCTTATGCCACAATAACCCACAGACATCCAGTCTAACCAATTAGATGCAGTACTCACTATTGATTACAACTTCTAAGAGGTTAAAACTACAGCAAAGTGAACAAGTGTCAGTGGGTGCAGATACAGGCAGCCTGCTCCATATATTGGTACTCAACATGTGATTTATATGTAAAGATAAGACACTAAAGTCAACATTTTGCACTCTATTTTTGGCTTTCTCCAACAGTTACCTACTTCTTGGGTAGTCTATAAGCCGCAGCATGTTTAACAAGTGCTGGTTTATCAGTAGAGCCAGATGGCTGTACCTGACTCTTAATAATGGAAGAAGCTATCGCTGCATAGGTATAAGAAATAAGAAATGTTATATATAGTGATGAGTGAGCACTACCATGCTCGGGTGCTCAGTACTTGTAACAAGCAGTATGATGCTTGGATGGGCATGACTCGAGTACCCAAGTATAGTGGAAGTCAGTGGGGGACTGAAAGATTTTTCTGGAAGCTCTTCTGTAAAAATGCTGACGTTCCCCCTTGACTTCCATTATACTCTGGTACTCAAGGAGCGCCCATCCAATCAGCCAACTGCTCATTACGTGTACCGACCATGGTAGTGCTTGTTCATCACTAGTTACAAGTACTGAACCCCCAAGCATGGTAGTGCCTGCTCATCTCATCACTAGTTATGAGTAACGAGCATGGTAGTGCCTGCTCATCACTAGTTAGGAGTTCTGATCACTCGAGCATGGTAGTGCTCACTCACTCACCACTAGTTACGAGTACTGAGCACCCGAGAATGGTAGTGCTCGCTTATCACTAGTTACGAGCACTGAGCACCCGAGCATGGTAGTATTCGCTCATCACTAGTTACATATTCTTGTTACATCCTCACATAATTTAAAAACTGACTTACAGTAAATGTGGTTGTATTAAAATCTGCACTCAAGTTGTATTTGATTTTGCATATATAAAAACATATCAGAAATGTCCAATAAAGTTGCCCAAGCAGCTTGTTATATAATCCTTGGTTGAGTCCAGACAGGCAGAGTATACGCATTGTGACTTCTAGTGGTTACAGGTTACAGTGAACTAAAATAACAATGGTAAACATAAAATGGTCCCTTGCTAAGATCACAAAAAAAATGCTCGCACTTCTGTATACATTTCACCACCATAAATCATCCTAAACACACACATTCTGCTGCAACAGGTAGTGAAAAGTCCTTCACCCTGCGGAGGCATAGAGATAATCTTCAACACCATCAGCTGTTGTCATGGATACCATGTAAAGCGGAGGATTGCTGGAAGAACATAAAGCTATAGGAATTCCACATAATTCTCAGGGATAAGTCCAGTCTTCCCATTGAGCGTCCCTTCTAACCAGCCTGGCTCCTGTGATGGGTGAACTGTATGGGGGGAGAAAAAAGCATCATCATCTGAGTAATGTTACATTTTATCTAATAGCATAGCTCACGACTTTGAAAGTTAGGAAGCAGGGACACATACAGCAATTTTCATTTTATGTCACGCCATTTCTCTAACATTGCACAATCTTTATATAAGCCCACAGAGATAATATTGCTACTTGTGAAGTCTATTAGTGTCCCACAAGATAAACTTTCACAAACATGGTGCCCCACAGTGCCCACTCCAAGAAGTATGACTCCACATTGCGCCCAACCTGCAATGTAGTGTCCCCACAGCTCTACCACACAGTATGCTTTCACACTGCCCCCACACACAGTATGATGGACACCGATACATAGTATTAGGCCCCAATTTGCCTGACGCACATATACATTATGATGCCCTCACAGTCCTATGCCTTATAATAACCACATAGATTGAATATCCCATAGTGGTCCCCCACAGTAGCCTCCATACAGTATTATATACTCACACAAGCATTCATCTTCCCTATGTATGCTCCTATGTGACTGAGCTCCTCTGTGACTTTGCTACCCACTGTGCCACCTAAAGGTCTTTGCCGGACTTTTAGTCTACCCAGACTGAACTGTGTAGCAGGAATCTGAAGGCTCCCTACTCCACTATCTGCGTTGTGAAGGCACAGATACACTTAACATTAGGATATACCCCCAACCATTTGGGACAGCAGGACAGCTCCCTAAAATAAGGACTGTCTCGCTGGATTTGGGACATCGGAAGGCAAGTCTATTAGCAATAAAATGTGATGTCATAAAACAGATTTCATTGAAGAGTACAGATCTGTTAGCAATTATGACCAATACCATCAATAACGTGTGGGACCAGCCATGACCATCCATTGACTTACAAGGCGGTTCTCTTATTACCACAGCCATCACTATTTAAACTACATATTTAGCCACACATTTTAAATTCTATGTTTTTTTAAGATGGAAAATATACTGAAAAAGTATAATAGTATATAGGAGAATACCACAATATAAGTAGAGGATGATGACGTGCCAACAATGGACTTGATACGTTTAAGCAAGAGAGAAGAATGCTGCATTTTTATGAACTGTTTTACGTACAGAAATACATTTAAGGCCCTAGTTAGTCTGGTTTGGGCTAATTTATATGTCTAGGGAATCCAGACACTTGCTAAGTAATTCCATTCAGCTGCTAAAGAACATTAATTTACTTAAGAGATTTTTTTTTTAAAAACCCAAATAAAAACTGAGGTTAGAACCCAATTTGGATTGACCAAGTCTGATTTTTGCAGCATTGATCATCTGTTACAACACAACATCTGGGTCATTGCCTAGGTTTATTTTATTAACCTGGAAAGACCTCTAGCTATACTTTCCCCAATGCTTTCTTTTCCATACTTCAGAGGAATACATTACTGAAACACTGCAGTCTTCATCCACACAAAACATTCTAAATCAGTCTATAATATATATATTTCAGACGTAAATGAATATTCATCAAGAATTGGGGAAGGACGTGGTTAAATTGCATATTATAACCACAGGCGAGTCTCTGGCACTACGAGTAAAGAACGTGAATGGCTCTGGCCCCTTAGGACATTCCCATGGCAGTCTGGTTGCTTTAATTCATTCTACTTAGACAATAAAAATTATATGTATTCAATGTATAAATAGAAACTGATCTTATAAAAAAAGTAATAAAACATCCAAATAAGTTACAATTTATTATAAGATTTATCTGGTGTATATCTAACTCTCTTTATATGTATAGCTCAGGGTACTGAAAATGTACGCTATTGATAGAGGCTGGCCAGAAGATCGAAAAACGGATTGTCATCAGCTGTGCCGCACTGCCTTGCTCTTTGTACAAGGCTACAAATATAATTACACAGGCAGAGGAAATTAGACACTTGTGTGAGTGGTGACCTTTTCTTCTATCGGTGTAATTATCTCTTTAATGCATAGGGCAATAACACAAAGCACGGCAGCGAAGGGAGCTAGAAAGTGTTGTTAGGAGAGGACCGGTATGGAGGGACTCTAAATGAAACAACAAAATAATGGGCCATATTTATTACGCTAAAAGCACCTGAGTTCAGGCAGAATTTGTGCCCAAAAGTTGTGTTTTGTGACTTACATCATATTTATATGGTTTAGACATTTTTTAACCACTTGTTCATCAAGAGGAGTTTGCCTTGCTGAAAAGGGATTTTGTTTTATTGGGGTAAAGGGACATGACCTAACATGCACTGGCGGATACAGACAGAAAAGGGCCCCTGTGCAGGAACAATATGTGTTCCCTTTGCAGCCCAAAAGCTCCTCATAATCCACAATTCCCCCTGCTTTGCATGTAGTTGCCCCCTTAGCCCCTGTCCCCTATGCGGCTGCACAGGTTGTACCAATGATATGTCCGCCTTTGCTAACACGTGACATCTTGTACTAAAAAATGCACTACAATTATGGCACCCATTTTTGGCACAAGGTAAGCCAACTGATACATGGTGTAAACGTAGACAAAGAGCATGACCACTTTGATCAATTTGCCGCATGCGGAGACTGTCTAGTTAGACAGTTTTGATAAATACATAGCGATATGTTTCTGGCATTCGTAAATGTAACCAATGGTTCCCATTTGTAGACTCTGGTCATATCTGTAGAGATATTAATATGTGAAAATTAAATCTTTATTTTATCCAAATTGTCTCTCCAGGAAAGGAGACAAACTCTAGCGCAGCGCCACCTATTGGAAGTGGCGATCCTAAAAGTCAAAAGTGGATTTTTAACAATCCTTTGCATATGACTTTATTCAGCTATTGTTAAAGCTAAAATTTAAATTCTCCCTCAACTTGAAAGAGGATGCATTTTTTTTAGTTATTCCAATCTGGAACATTTACAGCATAACTGCGGGATATGCCGGAAATGTCTGATATATGCAGCTCTCACTGCTGGAGTCCCACTATGTTTGCTCAGTAATTTTCAGAGCTCCTATATAAATGAATGGATAGAGCAGCAGAAACGTAGCCATTTTGTAAAGCAGAAAACAGGCTCCATTCTCAAAATAGATGCCAGTCCCAGCAGTGGATCCATATCTTTCAAACAGGCATTTATAGCATATTATGTGGATATTCTATAAATGTTTACATTGGGAACAACTATTTATGGGAATGCAACACCAGAAAATGACCTACAGTTTGAAATCAGGTTTTTAGAGTAAATATATATTTTTTCTTATCACTTTCTAAATTAAAGCGCTCCAATCACCAGGATTTTCATACATAACCTAAAGCTAGTGTTATACTGGCACTATCAGGCTGATTCTATACATACCTTTAGCTGTCAGCTAGGATGTATAGGTTTTGAAACACAAGCAAGTAAACTTTGTAAAACGAGCAGCTTTCTGAAAGGCAGTGGCTGCCGATCAGGTGATAGCTGGGGTGGGCATTCATAGTGATTTCTGGCCCACTGCCTGTTCATCTTTCCTGTTATTTATGCTAATTCTATTATAGAAAAATTTTACTAAGTGACTAGAAGGACCTGTGCTAATGTCATGCCCATGTGACCAGAAGGGTTGGAGCCTTAGCCAACATAGCTGATACCAGGAAACAACATTATTTTGGTGGCTGAGGCCCCGTCCCTTCTGGTCACATAAGTATAACATCAGCACAGGTCCTTCTAGTCACTTAGAAAAATTATTCTATAATAGAATTAGCATAAATAACAGATGGAGGGAGGATGGACAGGCGGGGGTGGGAAGCACTATGAAAACCCACCCCAGCTATCAGCTGATCAGCTACTGCTGTCATTAAAAAAGCTGCTCATTTTACAAACTTTACTTGCTTATGTTTCTAAAACATTACATCCTAGCTGACCACTACAGGCATATATAGAATCAGCATGATAGTGCTACTAAAGCACTGGCTTTAGGTTATATACGAAAATCCTTGTGATCGATGCGCTTTAACAAATAAATCTTGCACAGTTCACACTAGACCTAATTTAAGACTCCTATTTCCTGGCACAGGGACATTAGCAGCAATAGATTAACTTAGACCCTTTCTTTTGTATAGAAATAGTTTTTAATCTGAACATATCTACTCTAATCTGGGCAAAGGTCATTTTGAATGGAGGGGAAGGAACTAAGCTGTGACATCATTTATTGAAAATAGTGAAAACTTATCTACTGTGTATAAAGGTGACATCTTTTATTTCAATCTTGTCTGTGATGATAATGAGAATGGCAAAATGTTTTCTGTACAAAAACAGACGTGTGAATCTTAGAGACCAGTCTCAAAAAAGTAATTTTTAAAAGCTGGTCTAGCACCGTAATGGTCAGCGCTGTATATCAAAGGATGAATAGAGAGCTGAGCCCACCCCATTCCTGGCAGATGATGGTTGTTATTCAGCCATCATCTGCCTCAGCTGCGAGTGGAGCTTCACTCGCAGGTATTATTAACCTGTTAAATGCCGCTGTCATTTTCACTGTAAGTTAAGCGATGACTTTAACCGCCTCTTCTATAACCCCTATGTCTGGAAGAAAGTGGCCATAGAGAGGCTATAAACTCATTTTCACCAGGTAACAGCTGCACCATTAGAAACAAGTATGCATGATTTTCATGTTATTTACCTGCAAATTAACTCTATATCTGCTGGTAAATAGCGTTCCTGTACATGACAGGTTTCCCATAAAGAGAATCAGTCAGAGGGATAATTCCCCCTAAGCCATCTATATGGGCATACATTTCATGAAAAGTTGAATAAGATGATACATTGATACCTCCAATCTGATGTCTTATTCCAGAGAAATCCACATTTTCATCATTATGTAAATGAGTTATTAAGAGCTATGGGCTTGACACAGATCTCCCCAAAAAGCTGCACATACAACTTATTTTAAATGAAAGAAGGTGTTACTAGTGTGAGACATGTAATTATTGACAGTTAAAAATCACACACTGCTGTGCAGGTGCAGTGAGATCAGGAGAGAAGACTATCACTGTACACCAGAGCTGATCTGTGCTTCATTACAAACATCTCCAAAAACAGCTCTCCTCTCATAATGCTGTCATATTAGCTGTGCTGCCCCCCCCCCCCCCCACACACACACACACACTGGCTGCAAGTGAGATGGAAGCTCCAGAAGTGTTAGTGAAATCAGCTTTACTAATGAGCTGCTATTTAAGAGGTGTCTGTAAAAACACAGTTCAGTTCTGTTTAACTGTGTTAGCTTATTTTTAATGTAAGGAGTTTTCAGTATCAGACATGTAATGACTGATAGTTTTAATTCTATGCAGTGAGATTAGGACTAAGGACACAGACTGTCAGACAGATGCATCTCCGGCCTATAGATTTTAACAGCTCCATTACATATTAAGAAAAATGTTGATATCTTAGGCATAACACATCAGATTAAAGATATCTAGGCATCATTTTAGTCAACTTTCTATGATTTACATGCCCATAGAGATGGTTTGGCAGGGTTAATACTTATGACAGAGTCACTTAATCCACACTGTAAAGCACAAGATATTTGAAATGCCAGAATTTCCATCTTTCGGTCGCTGCACCTTTGTAAGGAATGCACTAAAGAACATTGTTTGTGTCTCCAAATAATAACATTACAAACATTAGCTAACCATGAAACAAACAAACGAAAACATAGGTCTTCACTACTAAAATGTAAAAAAAAAACTATACAAGTTTGATATTGCTATAACTGAAACTGAAAATAAATCACTTTATTGTTGTTGTCTGTTTGTACCTTCCTGACCAGACCATTTTTTTTTCCAATTCTGACCAGTGTCACATTATGAGGTAGAAGAAGGGTAAAAACACTGCTGTTGAAGACGAGAGTCCAGGAAACATCAATGAGTCAATTGTGGCTTATTCTATGAGTTTGAAACCTATACGGCTTCTTCCTCAGGATCCTCGCATGTGGGTGGACTTTGGGCTCTATAAACCAGTCTATAAACCAGCCAGTGTTACTGGATATGTACATTTCAATTATATACATATATTTTCTGTAAGACAACTTTCATTAATGTCACCTGTATTGTTCTTTAATACATTCATTTGCTCAGTCTTGTGGAAACGGTGGTCCAACTCCCTTCGTCCACTGTTTTTGTTATTTGCATGTTTGGGATGCCTCTGGGCTTCATTAACCAGCCTCTGTCTGTCCTCAGCCAGACTCTGACAAAGAGGAACTGCAATTCCTCAAAACGTGTATGTCTTCTGGCCTTCACAGTTGTGAAGTCCCATGGTTTTCCAACTTCTGCTCGTGTGGTTACCAGGCTCCCTCTTGGCCAGAGTGCCATGGTTTACGACTATCGAAGGACTTCTACAGCTTTATGAAAACAGGATTGGACACTTGTTACCTCTACATAACGGCACGTGCAAAGCGGTGGCAATGCTTTGCATTCATTGTTCAGGACCTTGGTTGAAGTATTCATTCACATTATATTTTCATTGTGTTTAATTATATGGACTGAATAGCTCATTCTGCGGTGTGGACCTTCATCTACTGTGTATGTACTAGTCAATCACAACACATAGGGTTAGTTGTTTTGCCAACAGCTACCGGATTCTCTCTATATATAGCTCTTGCGGGCGCTTGTGTTATTCTAATGGTTTATTTGTATTGGTGAAATGTCGTCATTTGAAAATTTACATTAATAACACATATGCCGCAAGCAACTAAAAATAGTGCCATATGATGCATATGAATGTGGCTTCACTGAGAACCACAAGAAGTAGTGAGAAATTATGGCTCCGATTCATCATTTGCATTTACTAAAGTCACTTTTCTTTTTTGTTATTTGGTCTTCAGTGACTTTTTTTTACCAGCAAACTCTTCAAAATGATGTATGTGGTTCATAAACTTGGTGAAAAATCTAAAAAGCTTTTTTTTCCCCTAATCATTTTTTGTAACTTTTTTGCTTTAAAAGATGTATCTGCAGCAAAATGAAAGATCTGCCAGATACTATAGTCCAGACAGGAACTAGAGTGAGAGGAGGCACAAAAAGCAATGAATTGGGAAAAAAAAGAAAGATAAACATTCCATGGATATATGTCTAAAACATCTGGATAAGCAATGTTGTTGAGATCAAATCAAGGAAGAATTAAAAAAAAAAGACAACTTTAATTCAAAATGGCACAAAAGACTGAGAAAAAGGTACACATACTAAAATTAATAAAGAGCAACTTAATCCAGAATAGTGGAGAAACAACAACGTTGAATTAGAGCCTTTATTTTTCCTGACAGGCTATACATGAGAGAAAATGGGTGAAATACAGGGACAAGCAAAAGGGTAACAATGTTTTGACCTTTTGACTTTCATACTCTGTATCTCACCATCCACTACAGCTTTGAACATGAGATTACCTTCATTTTATAGACAATCATGTTAGCGGTCTCATACATATATACAGTCATATGAAAAAGTTTGGGCACCCCTATTAATGTTAACCTTTTTTCTTTATAACAATTTGGGTTTTTGCAACAGCTATTTCAGTTTCATATGTCTAATAACTGATGTAATATTTCTGGATTGAAATGAGGTTTATTGTTCCAACAGAAAATGTGCAATCCGCATTTAAACAAAATTTGACCGGTGCAAAAGTATGGGCACCTCAACATAAAAGTGACATTAATATTTTGTAGATCCTCCTTTTGCAAAAATAACAGCCTCTAGTCGCTTCCTGTAGCTTTTAATGAGTTCCTGGATCCTGGATGAAGGTATATTTGACCATTCCTGTTTACAAAACAATTCCAGTTCAGTTACGTTTGATGGTCGCCGAGCATGGACAGCATGCTTCAAATCATCCCACAGATTTTCAATGATATTTAGGTCTGGGAACTGGGATGGCCATTCCAGAACATTGTAATTGTTCCTCTGCATGAATGCCTGAGTAGATTTAGAGCAGTGTTTTGGATCATTGTCTTGCTGAAATATCCATCCCCTGCGTAACTTCAACTTCATCACTGATTCTTGCACATTATTGTCAAGAATCTGCTGATACTGAGTTGAATCCATGCAACCCTCAAGTTTAACAAGATTCCCGGTGCCGGCATTGGCCACAAAGCCCCAAAGCATGATGGAACCTCCACCAAATTTTACTGTGGGTAGCAAGTGCTTTTATTGGAATGCCATTTTTTGTTTTGCCTCCATGCATAACGCCTTTTTGTACGACCAAACAACTCAATCTTTGTTTCAGCAGTCCACAGGACCTTCTTCCAAAATGTAACTGGCTTGTCCAAATGTGCCTTTGCATACCTCAGGCGACTCTGTTTGTGGCGTGCTTGCAGAAACGGCTTCTTTCGCATCACTCTCCCATACAGCTTCTCCTTGCGCAACGTGCGCTGTATTGTTGACCGATGCACATTGACACCATCTGCAGCAAGATGATGCTGCAGGTCTTTGGAGGTGGTCTGTGGCTTGTCCTTGACTGTTCTCACCATTCTTCTTCTCTGCCTTTCTGATATTTTTCTTGGCCTGCCACTTCTGGGCTTAACAAGAACTGTACCTGTGTTCTTCCATTTCCTTACTATGTTCCTCACAGTGGAAACTGACAGTTTAAATCTCAATTTTTTGTATCCTTCCCCTGAACAACTATGTTGAATAATCTTTGTTTTCAGATCATTTGAGAGTTGTTTTGAGGAGCCCATGATGCCACTCTTCATAGGAGATTCAAATAGGAGAACAACTTGCAAGTGGCCACCTTAAATACCTTTTCTCGTGATTGGATACAGCTGCCTATGAAGTTCAAAGCTCAATGAGGTTATAAAACCAATTTAGTGCTTTAGTAAGTCAGTAAAAAGTAGTTAGGAGTGTTCAAATCAAGAAATTGATAAGGGTGCCCGTACTTTTGCACCGGTCAAATTTTGTTTAAATGCGGATTGCACATTTTCTGTTAGTACAATAAACCTCATTTCAATCCAGAAATATTACTCAGTCCATCAGTTATTAGATATATGAAACTGAAATAGCTGTTGCAAAAATCCAAATTGTTATAAAGAAAAAAGGTTAACATTAATAGTGGTGCCCAAACATTTTCATATGACTGTATGACTTGCAACGATTTAGCATATGATTAGGTATGCAGATTCGTGTCATGTCACTGCATTGTTACTGTTTTGCTCCTTTAAAATCAAATTTATGTATGAGACAGCCAAGATGATTGTCTATAAAATTAAGGTAGTCTCACATTCAAAGCTGTAGTGGATGGTGAGATATAGAGCCCGAAAGTCAAAAGTTCAAAAAATTGTTACCCTTTTTCTCATCAGTGTAAGTATTGAACACATTGCCAATTTTCTAAATAAATATATTTCTAAAGGTGCTATTAACATGTGTTTGTTACCAGATATTGGTAATAACCCATCCAACCCACACAGGCAGAAAAAACAAAAATCAAACCATACACATCCCATAAATTATGGGTGAAGAGTGAGCTAGCACACAGGGAAAAAGTATCTAAAACTCCACAATAAAATTCATCAAGCAAGGTAAAGATTTTATCAGCATTAAAGGGCCTCTACACACATGCCATTATCTACAGGTATAAAATCCTGATGACAGTTTTCCTTTAAGAGTTTAACCGCAGCAATCGGAGATCGCCCGGTTTCTGTTGTTATAGACAGGAGCCGATTGTATAACACCCTTACACCAAGATATAGTAGCACATCACAGCTTGAGAAGGGTTTGCAGAAATTACTATATTTATGGTCTCATGGACCATGATCCAGACATATAATATATTGAAATGCGTTGTCTGAGGCTATCTAGCTTAACCAACGCATTTCTCGGATACACGCATGATGGCTAATTTTAAATTTTGCAAAATAAAAGCTAGGTTTTAAATATAAATACTGTTCCTGGAATAATACGCTGGATGAAAATCTTCTTTTGTTTCCTACCTATAGTCTAGCGCATTTGTATATTACTATTTGAGGATTAAACATATAGAGGAGTATGTACTTATTCACATGTAGACGTCTTATCGATGGCATTCTGAAACTTCCACTGGCTACACTGAATGATGCAGCTGTAATATTACAAAGATCATCCTCTCTCTTTTCAGTGACATGAAAACTTTTTTTTTTTTTTTTACTGCATAAAATTTTCTAAAGTGATCAATGGTGGAGCGAGTTTTTTGACTGCTTTTCCCATCATTCAACTAAAAAGGGCTATTTTTCATTGGCAGATAGTGTGTAACAATGTAAAAAAATGTGTATCAAAACAATGAATTCACAGCGAGTTACTGTGGTTTTGCGAAGCTGAAGCTGTTTTCATCCAAACATCAATACAGGTGTAACACAATCAAATCACGCATTTCGCCACTACTAGTTGTCCAGCTGAAAACTGCATTGAAAAATATAGTGCCAAGAGCAAATACTTTTCGCCAACAATTTTCTTACATGTGTGGCCAAGCATACTCAACAGCTTGGCATTTCGTTTAGACAAAAACTGTCTGGAAATAAACTCCATTTGGCACAGTGAAAAGGGTTGAGGCACGAGAATAAGAGTTCATAAACAAGATGTATGAACTTTGAGACATACATGGTTCTGATGCTATGATCTAAAATGTTTTTAAAATGTTTCATATTGTGATATTGGGGACTTTAATATTGACTACTTGAAAACGTGCTAACAATCTTAAAAAAAACAATACTTTGAAGAAAGTTAACAATTCATGGAAAACTATCACAATTAAGTAATGAAAAGAAGTGTAGTATATAAAGAAGTTAGTATATGAACTGAGATGAGAGGTGATATGATTAACGAGATCAGACAGAGGCAAAGTAAGAGCATTTTTGTTTTGTTTTCTTCAAAAACGGAAGAATTAACTTACCATTCTCAAACATGGTGCCGGCTGTGAATGAAAGCTCAGAGTCGTGCTCAGCTTTACATGCATATAAAGCCTTTGCTCGCCTTGGCAAACTGTAAAAAATAAATAGAAATAACTTTATGACTTTACAAGTTTTTTTTTTTTGTTATATAGCCGATGACTTCATTTTCTCTAACTGCCATAAATTTCTGTCCTAAAAAAATGATCAACTACATCAAACATAGATCCAAGTGCTAGATTACATTATCTTGCTTGTATCAAATGGCAAATACCAGAACTGGAAACATACAAGACAAGTGATCATGGAAGATACAGTAACTCCACTGAAGAGCACAACCAATAGCCTAAAAGTCAAGAAATGTATAGAAGCACTTAGTGTTTAGATGCTCAAAGATTCCATGAAACACGCCAAGAGATAAGGCATTTGAGTCTAAGGGGTACTTTGCACGTTGCGACATCGCTACTGCGATATCGTCGGGGTCAAATTGAAAGTGACGCACATCCAGCGCCAGTAACGACGTTGCAACGTGTAAAGCCTAGATGCACCGATAAACGATCACAAAAGCTTCGAAAATCGGTGATCTGTGTAGTGTGGGTCATTTCCATAATTTCGCTGAAGCGACAGGTACGATGTTGTTCCTCGTTCCTGCGGCAGCACACATCGCTGTGTATGAAGCCGCAGGAGCGAGGAACATCTCCTTACCTGCGTCCCGCCTGCAATGAGGAAGGAATGAGGTGGGCGGGATGTTTACGTCCCGCTCATCTCTGCCCCTCCGCTTCTATTGGCCGCCTGCCGTGTGACGTCGCTGTGACGCTGTACGACCCGCCCCCTTAGGAAGGAGGCCGGTCGCCGGCCAGAGCGACGTCGCAGGGCAGGTAAGCGCGTGTGAAGCTGCCGTAGCGATAATGTTCGCTACGGCAGCTATCACAAGATATCGCATGTGCGACGGGGGCGGGGACTATCGCGCTCGGCATCGCTACAATCGGCTAGCGATGTCGCAGCGTGCAAAGTACCCCTAAGACTGGATTCACACTGTGTTAATGCCCTACAGCAGGGGTGGGGAACCTCCGGCCCGCGGGCCGCATGCGGCCCGCCATGACCTTTTATGTGGCCCCCGGGCAGTTTCCCGGGGGAGGCAGTGCTGGTGCTGTCACCGCGGTTTGCTGCCGCCGGCCCTTTAAATCCACACATTGCTGTTTGTGCTGCAATGTGTTCTCCCGTCGGCCAGTGCCAATTGTGGGCGGGTCCACAGCAGCCTCACAGCTTCTAGCCTTGTGTGTCCGCCCCCTGCCCTCCGGAGATCAGTGCCTGCCTTCTCCTTCTGATGCAGTGTGTCCGGCTCCTGCACTCCGGTGATGTGAGTGCAATGCTGCTGTGAGTCCAGCGCCGACCCTCTGCTGCTATGTGCCCTGCCCAATGCTTTGTGCCTCCCCACACCAGTTCTGTAAACCCTCTCCCCCAGAGTTGCATGAAACTCTCAGCGCAGTGTGGCCCCCAATGTCCTGTGTGCACCCCTCCCCCAGTCCTGTGTGAATCCCCCCAATGTCCTGTGTGCAGCCCATCACCCAGTAGTCCTGTTTGCACCCCCCAATCCTTTGTGCACCCCTCCCCCAGTCCTGTGTGCAGCCCCCCAATGTCCTGTGTGCACCCCCACACAATCCTATGTGCAGCCCATCACCCAGTCCTGTGTGCACCCCCCAGTCCTGTGTGCACCCCCCAGTCCTGTGTGCACCCCCCAGTCCTGTGTGCACCCCCCCAGTCCTGTGTGCACCCCCCCAGTCCTGTGTGCCCCCCCCAGTCCTGTGTGCACCCCCCAGTCCTGTGTGCACCCCCCCAATGTCCTGTGTGCACCCCCACACAATCCTATGTGCAGCCCATCACCCAGTCCTGTGTGCACTCCCCAGTCCTGTGTGCACCCCCCAGTCCTGTGTGCACCCCCCCAGTCCTGTGTGCACCCCCCCAGTCCTGTGTGCACCCCCCCTGTCCTGTGTGCACCCCCCCTGTCCTGTGTGCACCCCCCCTGTCCTGTGTGCACCCCCCCAGTCCTGTGTGCACCCCCTCAGTCCTGTGTGCACCCTCCCAGTCCTGTGTGCACCCCCCCAGTCCTGTGTGCACCCCCCCAGTCCTGTGTGCACCCCCCCAGTCCTGTGTGCACCCCCCCAGTCCTGTGTGCACCCCCCAGTCCTGTGTGCACCCCCTAGTCCTGTGTGCACCCCCTCAGTCCTGTGTGCACCCCCTCAGTCCTGTGTGCACCCCCCAGTCCTGTGTGCACCCCCCAGTCCTGTGTGCACCCCCCAGTCCTGTGTGCACCCCCCAGTCCTGTGTGCACCCCCCAGTCCTGTGTGCACCCGCCAGTCCTGTGTGCACCCGCCAGTCCTGTGTGCACCCCCCCCAGTCCTGTGTGTACCTGCCAGTCCTGTGTGCACCCCCCCAATGTCCTGTGTGCACCCCCACACAATCCTATGTGCAGCCCATCACCCAGTCCTGTGTGCACCCCCCAGTCCTGTGTGCACCCCCAGTCCTGTGTGCACCCCCCCCAGTCCTGTGTGCACCCCCCCAGTCCTGTGTGCAGCCCCCCCCAGTCCTGTGTGCAGCCCCCCCCAGTCCTGTGTGCAGCCCCCCCCAGTCCTGTGTGCAGCCCCCCCCAGTCCTGTGTGCAGCTCCCCCAGTCCTGTGTGCAGCCCCCCCAGTCCTGTGTGCACCCCCCCAGTCCTGTGTGCACCCCCCCAGTCCTGTGTGCAGCCCCCCCAGTCCTGTGTGCAGCCCCCCCAGTCCTGTGTGCAGCCCCCCCAGTCCTGTGTGCAGCCCCCCCCAGTCCTGTGTGCAGCCCCCCCAGTCCTGTGTGCAGCCCCCCCAGTCCTGTGTGCAGCCCCCCCAGTCCTGTGTGCAGCCCCCCCCAGTCCTGTGTGCAGCCCCCCCCAGTCCTGTGTGCAGCCCCCCCCAGTCCTGTGTGCAGCCCCCTCCAGTCCTGTGTGCAACCCCCCCCAGTCCTGTGTACAACCCCCCCCAGTCCTGTGTGCAGCCCCCCCCAGTCCTGTGTGCAGCCCCCCCCAGTCCTGTGTGCAGCCCCCCCCCAGTCCTGTGTGCAGCCCCCCCAGTCCTGTGTGCAGCCCCCCCAGTCCTGTGTGCAGCCCCCCCAGTCCTGTGTGCAGCCCCCCCCAGTCCTGTGTGCAGCCCCCCCCGTCCTGTGTGCAGCCCCCCCAGTCCTGTGTGCAGCCCCCCCAGTCCTGTGTGCAGCCCCCCCCAGTCCTGTGTGCAGCCCCCCCAGTCCTGTGTGCAGCCCCCCCAGTCCTGTGTGCAGCCCCCCCAGTCCTGTGTGCAGCCCCCCCCGTCCTGTGTGCAGCCCCCCCCAGTCCTGTGTGCAGCCCCCCCAGTCCTGTGTGCAGCCCCCCCAGTCCTGTGTGCAGCCCCCCCAGTGATGTCTGTGCCTCCCCCCCAGTGATGTCTGTGCCTCCCCCCCAGTGATGTCTGTGCCTCCCCCCCAGTGATGTCTGTGCCTCCCCCCAGTGATGTCTGTGCCTCCCCCCCAGTGATGTCTGTGCCTCCCCCCAGTGATGTCTGTGCCTCCCCCCCAGTGATGTCTGTGCCTCCCCCCCAGTGATGTCTGTGCCTCCCCCCCAGTGATGTCTGTGCCTCCCCCCAGTGATGTCTGTGCCTCCCCCCCAGTGATGTCTGTGCCTGCCCCCAGTGATGTCTGTGCCTCCCCCCCAGTGATGTCTGTGCCTCCCCCCCAGTGATGTCTGTGCCTCCCCCCCAGTGATGTCTGTGCCTCCCCCCAGTGATGTCTGTGCCTCCCCCCCCAGTGATGTCTGTGCCTCCCCCCCAGTGATGTCTGTGCCTCCCCCCCAGTGATGTCTGTGCCTCCCCCCCAGTGATGTCTGTGCCTCCCCCCCCAGTGATGTCTGTGCCTCCCCCCCAGTGATGTCTGTGCCTCCCCCCCAGTGATGTCTGTGCCTCCCCCCCAGTGATGTCTGTGCCTCCCCCCCAGTGATGTCTGTGCCTCCCCCCAGGGATGTCTGTGCCTCCCCACAGGGATGTCTGTGCCCCCAGCCCCTCCAGTGGTGTCTGTGCCCCCAGCCCCTCCAGTGGTGTCTGTGCCCCCAGCCCCGCGTGTGGTGTCTGTGCCCCCAGCCCCTTGTGTGGTGTCTGTGCCCCCAGCCCCTTGTGTGGTGTCTGTGCCCCCAGCCCCTTGTGTGGTGTCTGTGCCCCCAGCCCCGCGTGTGGTGTCTGTGCCCCCAGCCCCGCGTGTGGTGTCTGTGCCCCCAGCCCCGCGTGTGGTGTCTGTGCCCCCAGCCCCGCGTGTGGTGTCTGTGCCCCCAGCCCCGCGTGTGGTGTCTGTGCCCCCAGCCCCATGCCCCCAGTTAATTAATTGCTTCACCCAATATAGCAGGCTCATTTAAACATTGATAATTTTGTGCGGCCCCCGAAGGTTGGTAGAAATTTCCAAATGGCCCCCGACAGAAAAAAGGTTCCCCACCCCTGCCCTACACTAATCATGCTGTATGGGATAATATGGTATTCAAAGGCCATTTTAATTGTTTTTTATTTTTCTGCTGAACCACAATTCAATAGCAATGTCTGATATTCATTAGTTAACATTTAGTACATTTAAATGGAAAATTAAGTTTACTCCGTGTCAAGTCATTTCTGTTACCATTGTAGGATTCTGTCTACTTGTGTATATACAGTGGGAACGTAAATTAGTCAGACCCATTTACATTTTTCACTGTTTCATTGCAGCCATTTGGTAAATTCAAATAAGTTTATTTTTTTCTCACTAATGTACATTCTGCACTCCATCTTGACAGATAAAAAAAAACCAAAACAGAAATGAAGACATTTGTGCAAATTTATTAAAGAAAAACTGAAATATCACATGGTCATGGTCATGACCAAACAGAGGAGTGAAAAGAATCAGAAGGGTTGTCCAAGGGCCAAGAACCACCTGTGGAGAGCTACAAAAAGACCTGGAATCAGTAAGTACAATTATTTCAAAGAAAATGACAACTAATGCACTCAACCTTCATGACCTGTATGCATGTTCACTGCACGCAAGACTCCATTGTTGAACAAAAAGCATGTTAAAGCGCTTCTATCCATCGACATTTGAAAGAAATTTAACGCTATGCCAGGAAACCTAGCAAGACCCCTCTGATGACACAAATACATAAAAAAGCTAGACTAAAGTCTGCCAAAATGTACATAAGTAAGCCAGAATCCTTTTCGGAAAGCATCTTGTAGACAGATGAGTCCAAAATAGAAGCTTTTGCTAAAGCACATCATTCTACTGTTTACTGAAAAGGGAATTAGGCCTACAAAGAAAAGAACATAGTATCTACAGTCAAATATGATGTAGGTTCAAAGATGCTTAGGGGTGTCTTGCTGTATCCGGCACTGCGTGCCATGAATATGTGCAAATTAGAACGAAATCTGAAGATTACCAAAGAATTCTAGGTCCACCAGAAAGCTTCGTTTGTGTCCTATGTCATGGACCTTTCAGCAGGACAATGACCACAAACATACGTAAGAAGCACCCAGAAATAGATGGTAACAAAACGCTGGAGAGTTCTTAAGTGGCCAGCAATGAGTCCAGATCTAAATCCCATTGAATACTTGTGGAGAGATCTTAAAATTGCTGTTGGGAGAAGAGAGCCTTCAAATATGAGAGACCTGGAAAAAGAAGAGTGGCCAAAATTCCAGTTGAAAGGTGTAAGAAGCTTGTTGATGGTCATAGGAAGTGATTGATTCCACGGGGTGTGCAATTAAATATTAAGTCATTAAGTTGAAAGTGCCAATAATTTTGTCTGGCCCATTTTTGTGGTTTTGTGTGAAATTATGTCCATTGTTCCTCAGCTTTTTTTTGTGTTGCTGTAACACACCAAGGAAATAAGCATGTTCATAACAAAATGTGTAATTGCAATAACTTCCTAGAAGAGAGACTTCATTTGCTGG